>NC_057798.1:507749191-507974259 GCF_018294505.1 Triticum aestivum | reverse complement strand
AGTGTGTGTTTTACCCATCCAGGCGGAAGTTATGTGCACAAAAGAGGAGAACGATTCAATGTGGCGTTAGGATTGACGGTAATTAACTATGTATGGAGACATCGAGACCTTGAACATGCATGTGTGAGAGGTATACATGTATATGTGGGATGTGTGTGTGTGTGCGTGAGCGCATGATCGAGATAAAAGAAAGAAGACATAAGTCATAAGATCAACGACATGGGAGAGATGGATCGGTATGACAATATGCATGCATGTGAGAATGCAGGGAAGAAGGCCCGACAATTGAGCATGTGTTTTTGTCTTTAAGAGATAGTGGCGTGGGCTGGAGCATGCATCTATGGCGAGCAGAGGGAGTGAGGCGCAACAATTGTGCAAAAGAGATCAACCTATAAATGCATATGTATGGAGAGACATATATAGTGTGGGTGATAGGAAGCAAGACTCCATGCGAGAAAGAAATGTTGACGGAGAAACTACAGATAGATACAGAGATGGATATGCTAGCTAGAGGGACAACCGCTAGTTTGGGTGTTGGAGATGACCGTTGGGTGGTTCAAAGGGTGAAGTTATATATGTGTGTGAGAGGGCACTTGACTGCATGTAGAGAGAAACATATGTAGTGTGCATGATAGGAATCAAGAGTGAGGGCGGGAAAGAAGGCTGATGGAGGAATAGATAAATAGAAAGATAAAGATGCTAGCTAGTGTGTGATAGAGATAGGAGTCGAGTGGATCAGAAGGCTGGGTTATGTGTGTGGGTGTGAGAGAGATAGAGAGAGGGTGCATGTGAGTCAAATACAAACAAATATCAGAGAGAAATGAGATCCAGAGAGACGGAGTTTTGTGTCTGTGAGAGAGAAAGATATTTCACAACGAGAGTGATAGCTAGAGAGACATATGAGGGAACGCAAGATATCTCTAGGGAGAGAGGGTGTGTGTGAGCGACACACAAGAGAACAATGGAGAAATATGAGACCCTGGGAGACAGAGTTTGTGTTTGTGTGTAAGAAAGAGATATTGAAGAGGAAGAGTCGTAGGTTCTCATATATAAGGAGCAAAAGACATCTTTGTATGAGGGGTGTGCAAGTGGCACACATGGGAATAGTAGAGAGAAATGAGACCCCGGGAGACAAAGTTTGTGTTTGTGTGAGAGAAAGAGATTCCACATGGAGAATCATATTTAGAGACACATAGCAGGGAGCGAGATATACTTAGAGAGAGATAGAGTGATGAAGGTCGAGGGAGAGAGTACTGTCAGTGTGTTTCGTAGATAAAAGATCATTGTCGACATACAGGTAGCACGAGAGATACCTGAGAGACGATGAACGCGTATAGGTCCAGCGAGATAGTCCTATATAAGCATGAGTGATAGCTATATGAGACGAGTATCTGGATTAAAGGGGATTCAAATATTTAAACTGGAGATCACGACATCGATAATATCATAACGCAAATTGGTGTAAGAAACATGCATATTCATTTGAATTTGGGCACACGTGTAATGCTATATAGTTTATCAATATTGGTGATCCATAGATTCTTTAATTACAAACAATGCATGGTTTATATGCAATTAATGGCTAAACGGGATTACACTATATGTTGTGTGTGTGAAACACATTATACATGTTTGAGAAGTAAAAAACCCGCATGAAATATATATTAATTGGAGACAGTTAGCGAGGAATGCATACATTGGATTTCAACATAAAGTGGTTTCAAATATTTGAAAATCCAAATTGATGGATACAACCTTATGAATCTGAGATCATGCCATTTGTAAACCATATTTATGTATAAATGGTGTTGTGCTTTTGAAAGTATATATTAAAAAAATGATGTATATAGAATGTAATTCCAATTGAAAATGGATCCCGCCCGAAAAAATAGAATACGAACGGGATTCGAATTGAGTTGGCACGGTAAACGTGCACTCTACAAAATTTGAACAAAGCGGGGAAAGTCGCAGTAACCGCCCGAAACCAAAATCTGCGAGATGGAAATCACTACTGCTTATCCCTGCCATGCAAAGCCTATCTGGTGGATTTCTATAGGTTTCGATAGGGGTAGGTTTGTAATTTCACCAAAACGTGATGTAACCGCCGATTCATACACGATGGGAGCCAAAACACAGTGTGTCCTCGGCCGAAATCGATTCCCTCCCTGATTCATATTCATACACGATGGGCGCCAAAAACAAACTCTCGACGGCAAATATTCGTTGTACGCGAGATTACCGTCCAATCCCCAACTGACTAATGTTGTTGTGATGTAGTAGAAATTTGAAACGGGGGCTAAGTTTGTAAATTTTCTTGCATTTGAGACAAGCGCGCCCTGAATAGATGGTTCCCCCCTTCCTCTCTACCTACCTTTTCCCCATTCGTACTCCGTGGGCGCCAAAACATCCTCTCCACCCCACCCTCCTCCGGCCGCCGCCGTCCACCACCCCATCCACCGCCGTCCTCCTCCACCATGTCGGAGCTGATACCCCGACGCCGCCGTCCATTACAAGAGATCGACCTCTCTCATCCATGCCTTCGGACCGGGATCCTCGCATCTCGTCCTCTCGCTTCATCCCCGCTGTCGTCCACCTTGCCAGCGCCGCTCCCACGACCGTCTCGTCCACCGTGCCCTGCCGCCACCGTCTACCCTCCTAGATCTGGTTCCACACCGCCGACAGCCATCGCTACCGCAGCATCATCAAATTCTCAGCAGATGCGTACACAGCACCGCACCAGAGGCGGTACTCTTTCGTATCTGCTCAACTTATTTACCGCAGCAAGAAAATAGATCACCACTGCTTTACTCTGATTTCTTGTCTTGGTTGCGAAGTTGCCTTTGTCTGGTTTGCACCTTCAGATCCTCCATGGCACGCTCAACACTATACTCCCAATGCTTATGGTTTTCCCCTTTTATATTCCACACTAGTTAAATTACAGTAGACTAAATTTCAAAATTGGTTCAGTCGATTTTTCAGAGCTCGCCGGAGTTCGCCGGTGCGATCGAAGGGGCTCGAGTGGTTGTGGGGCCTTGCCGAACGAAGAAAACTCGATGCGGGTGGGGGTTAGGGCGGGGGTGGGGGTGGGGGTGGCGGAGGAACACAGGCGATGGGGGCCGGTGGTCCGGCCGGCAGCCCTTGCGGTGTTCTGTATGGGAAGAATCAGAGATGAGGAAGAAGAAGGGTTAGGAGACGTAGGATCTTCATCCAACCGCCTGAAATGGCCGAGAGATAGTTGGGAGTTTCATTCTTAATGCGCTCTAGTTCATCATGTGTGGGAACTGCACAACCAACATTTTATTATCAAAAATATGCTTGCTCTTTTTACCATTTTCGATAGAGCTGGCCTATACGTGATCGATAGGCTTTCAATTACTAGCGGCAATACAACACCATATTTTCAAGCCAGTTCCACTTTCCCGATTTATATATCATTGTTATGGTGTACCCCTATTATGTACACTATGATCTGCCTAGTGGCTGTGTGCTCTTGTTATCATGGTTTGGCAATAAACTCTCTATACAGTATATTATGAACCTATCATCTACCAGCTATCCTTACTTCTGGAGCCTATTTTTTGTGTACTTGTGCCAGATTATATAAATGCACGCACCATATTACAGCACACATGAGCTCTCCCTTCAGAATCCAGTGATAGCACAAAAGTGTTTACAGGGGCGCCCCTATATTAGAATATCATCTACATTACAAAGATAATCTCCCAACTATTTATGTTCTCATGGTTCTCAGATATTATATGCAATTACAGTGAATATCAAAATCTGCGCATCAGAAGAATATTGTGGAACACTGCAATGACTTACAAAATTGGCACCAAGGCATTGAGTGCCATTCACGAAGCAATGAAACTCGTACGCTCCCCACCTGTTGATTCTTGTTCGGAATATCATCCTACTGACTATTCTAACCTCGAGGAGTCAAAGGCAGATGGCCTGTCTTGTTCACCCATCAAGGTGCCTATTCTAATTTGGCAAGGTTTTATTGATTGTGTGTATCTTGTATATGTTGTCTTGCATTTCTTCTACTTTGTTGCACCGCCATCTGCTTAGTTTACTCATCATATAACTCGAGATGCCATGCCCATCCATTATCAATACATATTCCATCTGTCATCATACCATGTTTTTTCACTCAAATGATGTTCTTGTGCATCAAACATCAAAAAGGAAGAGGGTGATTGCCGAACCTAAAGGAGCACCAGCAAAGTCCTTGAAAAACATGGTGGTGGCGTAGAAATCAGACAGCGCCCCACTTATATTGGCTGTACAACCAGTGACACTAAACGTAGGACCGACTCTAGCAGACTGTACCCATACTTCACTGGCCACACCACTAGCCCCACCACACAGGACCTGCACTCCACCAAAAGGTATACCGATTTCATTTGCCATAGCACCAGCCGTACCACAGAAAAATCCGATTCCAGCAAAAAGTACAACAAGTCCACCGGCCGAAGACCTATCCCAACTGCAGAGACGGCCAATTCCTGCAGATTGGAACCCCATTCCATTTATTCCCAGTTTAAAAGACAATGCTTTCGATGTTGTTAGGTACTACGTGCATATATTCCCATCATGGGAAGATTATAGTGAAGACAAACACCATTTTCACATCTTCCTGTCCAACTTACATGTAAGTGTTATTATTCATGGTTATTATTTTCCTTTTTTCTACTGATCGAACACATCAGTGATTTACATTACATTGTTGTAACTAGGCGAGGGTCAATCTGGATAGTCATGACGAGCAAAGCTTGCTTGTGCTTTTCAAGGAAGCATTGCAGCAGTATCGGTGTTACCTGAAGAAATCACACTTTGATGGCAAGTCTATAAACGAATTTCTGGTGAAGTCTCCCGAGCTAAATTTAGAAGACATTGAATGGAAAAACCTTGTTATGCACTGGTCTCGTTCCCAGGATGAGGTATTGTTTATGACATCACGTGACAATTTGACCTTCTACTTTTCCTCATGTGCCTTACAGATCTTTTTTGCAGGAAATCTACTCGAAGAAGAATTCCGGTTTGAAAAGAACGACAGGATATCGCATATATGCTGCCCGCTGCTTTGCTCTTGTTAGTACATGTTGTCCTGTATCACTGTACTTGCATACATACCTGGTTAATTATGTGACAACAGTGTGCATGATAGCTTGCTTATCAATTGTTCGCTCCAAATTATATGATCTATATGAATGGTTACATTAGTGTAGAATATATCCAATGCCAATGAATTTTTTTAGATCTGCATTGTTCTTGTAAGTACATGCTGTCCTTTATCAGTGTACTTATATTGACAGGTAGTTGTTCATTACCATCACTCTGCAGCTTATTTTCCTTTGCCCTCCATTTTTTACACATCAAATCTATATTTACTCTTACCATAAGGTTGGTACTGAAGAAGTTTAGCTGTGCATTGCTCTTGGCTGTGCCTTTTGCCTGTATCGCTGCACATACATTTATAGCTACGTAGTTATTTAGCATCACTCTTCATCTTATCTTAAATATTCTCCATTTTTTCGTATAATATAACATCTATATTTACTCTTAACAAAATGTAGAATAAAGGCAATGCTTATGAAGAAGATTCTATGCTAAACTTCTTGAATCCCCCCCATCAGCATGGACAAGGGCTTTATAGAGCCTGTCTTCACTAGTAATGTAAGTTTTTCCTTCTCAAGCCTTCAAACTTTGTTGTGTATATTTGGTTAGGCATGACTACAACGGGTGTTTATTTTTGGTGTTTGCATCAAATTGCATGTTTAAAGTTTATTATGTTCTTCATAACAAAAGTTTGTCCTTCTCAATTTAGGTTTTCAGTTGTACAACCAAGTTCCTTCTTCATACCATGTAAATTAAACTACAAAGAGCAAGTGATCTTCTTTTGCACTGCATGTATGCTTCTGTTCTTCATCCGTAATCTAGTGGTGTGGTGAACCTACCCACTACAGCACAATGTCATATTCTGCAATGTCATATCATTCTACTATTATTTAAACCGTCACTTTATTTGCCAATCTGAAATGGGATAAATTGACAGCATACTAACCATTGATACTTATGAGTTCTTGATCTGTAATCCAGTAGTGTCGTGAAGCTGCCAACTCCTTCACAATGTCATTTCCTGCCATTTCTTGACCTGAACAATACCGTATTGTGTTAATGGAATTTTAAACTGTGTCACTTTATTCGTCGGTAAGAAATGTGACGAATTGTCAACACCGATACTTTTATGTGCAAAACCTGTCATCTATCTGCTTGTTTATCTTTCAGAGTGAGGAAGATATAAGTGTTGAACAATTGCAGTCTCATCATCTTGCTCAGCTGCTTGCACTGCAGCTCCCCAGCAGGGCTAACCTTTCTTGAACTCTATTGAAGTGCTGTCGGTTTTGTATATTATTTTGTCGGCGTGTTTATTTGCACTGGTGGCGATCTTTGATGCACAGTGTATGTAATATGCTGTTTGCTTGTGCTTTATTATCATAGTGGCAAACTTTCATGCCCAGTGGACGTAATATGCCGTAATTTCTTTATTACATAGTCTAGGTTTTTTCTTATTCACGATGCTGCAGTTATTTTACTATATACATATCCTGTCTTCGCAGTAAACCAGCCAAACCGTAAAATTACGGTACATAATCGGGCCGTCATGCAATTACGATGTATGATCCGCATCATGGGCCCCGTCAAATTGGCCCGCTAGTAGATTCGGGCCTTTAATAGGCCGAGTAACCACCGGCCCTCTTTTCACAAGAAAACTCAATGGGCTTTTAGGAGGCTGAGAAGTAGGTTGGGCCTGAAACGTGCCGAATAGCTCACAGGCCGGCAGCAGCCCGAAATGGATCCTGGCCCATGATTGTGCGAATCAAATCACGGGCTTTTAACAGGCCAAAGTTGTCTCGGTCCTTGTTTGGCCCAATCAGATATCGGCTGCGCGCAGGCCGGATGCAAACCAGGCCATAGTTAGGCCCAACTATATGACGGGCTTTTAACAGGCCGAAATTAAAATAGGTCTGAAATGTTAAACAGGCCCTTAACAGGCCGATACTAATATCAGGACGAATTACTAAATGGGCCTTTAGCAAGTGGGCCCAAAAGCATAGCTTCCAGTTAATGGGCTGAATCTGATACGGGCCATAATTGAACCCAAAGCCTCTTAAAAGGGCCGGACCTGATCTGGGCCATGATTTGGCCCAAAAAGTGGCAGGCTTTTAACGGGCCGGATCTCATATGGGCCATTATTAGGCCCGGAACGTGGCATGCCATTAATGGACCGGATCAAATATGGGCAGACATTTGGCCCAAAACATGGCAGCCTTTTAATGGGCCGGCCTACTAGGGTCCTCAAAATCTTGTGGGCCTACAGCTGGGCCGGCCCATTAATGTCGGCAAAATCTAGTGGGCCTTTAGCTGGGCCGGCCCATTAGGATCCGCAAGAATTTTGTGGAGCTTTACCTGGGCCAGCCCATTATGGCACACAAAAATCTTGTGGGCCTTTACCTGGGCCGGCCCGTTATGGCCCGTGAAATCTTGTGGGCCTTTAGCTGGGCCTGCCCATTATGGTCCGCAAAATCTCGTGGGACTTTAGCTGGGCCGGCCCATTATGGCTCGCAAAATCTTGTGGGCCTTTATTTGGGCCGGCCCATTTAAACTTGATCGGTCGTGCCACGTGTCGACGTATCATAGGCGCCTTCTGTCCAATGAATGAATGACATGTGTCCCAACGATGAACCGACACGTGTTTCCTCCAGCCAATGATGATTTTACACGTGGAAAATCCCCATTGGTCGAGGTTGTTAACGGGTTATCGGATCAAAACCCGACCCGATAGCCTAACGGCATTCCGTTACGGTGGATGCCACGTGTCGGTCACCCTTGACGAAAGCACTTCTGTGACGCGCGATTTATCGTCATGTAAGTGGACACTTCCGTGATGATAATTTTGGTAATGTCATGGAACACTTCTACGACAGCACAGGTATGACTATCTTGATTCTGTCATAAAATCGTCATGGATGTACATGCATGAAAAAAATGCGATCTACTGTGACAAATACGTATCATCATGTCAGTTTTTTTTTGTAGTGGAGTCAAAGGCAGATGGCCTGTGCTGTTCACCCACCAAGGTGCCTGTTCTAATTTGGCAAGGTTTTATTGATCGCGCCTATCTTGCATATGTTGTCTTGCATTTCTTCTACTTTGTTACACCACCATCTGCTTACTTTACTCATCATCTAACTCGAGATGCCATGCCCATCCATTATCAATACATATTCCATCTGTCACCATACCATGTTTTTCCACTCAAATGCTGTTCTTATGCATCAGACATCAAAAAGGAAGATGGTGATTTCCAAACCTGAAGGAGCACCAGCAAAGTCCTTGAAAAACATGGTGGTGCCGGAGAAATCAGACAGCGCCCCACTTATATTGGTTGTACAACCAGTGACACAAAACGTAGGATCGACTCCAGCAGACTGTACCCATACTTCACTGGCCACACCACTAGCCCCACCACACAGGACATGCACTCCAGCAAAAGGTATACCGATTTCATTTGCCATAGCACCAGCCGTACCACAGAAAAATCCCACTCCAGCAAAAAGTACACCAAGTCCACCGGCCAAAGACCTATCCCAACTGCAGAGATGGCCAATTCCTGCAGATTGGAACCCCATTCCATTTATTCCCAGTTTAAAAGACAATGTTGTCAATGTTGTTAGGGACTACGTGCATATATTCCCATCATGGGAAGTTTATAGTGAAGACAAACACCATTTTCACATCTTCCTGTCCAACTTACATGTAAGTGCTATTATTCATGGTTATTATTTTCCTGTTTTCTGCTGATCGAACACATCAATGATTTACATTACATTGTTGTAACTAGGCGAGGGTCAATCTAGATAGTCATGAAGAGCAAAGCTTGCTTGTGCTTTTCAAGGAAGCATTGCAGCAGTATCGGTGTTACCTGAGGAAATCACACTTTGATGGCAAGTCTATAAACGAATTTCTAGTGAAGTCTCATGTGCTAAATTTAGAAGACATTGAATGGAAAAACCTTGTTATGCACTGGTCTCATTCCCAGGATGAGGTATTGTCTATCAAATCACATGACAATTTGAACTTCTACTTTTCCGCATGTGCCTTACGGATCTTTTTTGCAGAAAATCTGCTCGAAGAAGAATTCCGGTTTGAAAAGAATGACAGGATATCACAAACATGCTGCCCGCTGCTTTGCTCTTGTTAGTACCTGTTGTCCTGTATCACTGTACTTGCATACATACCTGGTTCATTATGTGACAGCAGTATGCATGATAGCTTGCTTATCAATTGTTCGCTCCAAATTATCTGATCTGTATGAATGGTTACATTAGTGTAGAATATATCCAATGCCAATGAATTTTTTATCTCTGCATTGTTCTTGTAAGTACATGTTATTCTTTATCGGTGTACTTATATTGACAGGTAGTTGTTCATGTACCATCACTCTGCAGCTTATTTTCCTTTGCCCTCCACTTTCTACACATCAGATCTATATTTACTCTTACCATAAGGTTGGTACTGAAGAAGTTTAGCTGTGCATTGCTCTTGGCTGTGCCTTTTCCCTGTATCGTTGCACATACATTTATAGCTACTTGGTTATGTAGCATCACTCTTCATCTTATCTTAAATATTCTCCATTTTTCGTATATTATCACATCTATATATACTCTTAACAAAATGTAGAATAAAGGCAATGCCTATGAAGACGATTATGTGGTAAACTTCTTGAATTGCCCCCCCCCCCATCAGCATGGACAAGGGCTTTATAGAGCTTGTCTTCACCAGTAATGTAAGTTTGTCCTTCTCAATCCTTCAAACTTTGTTGTGTATATTTGGTTGACTGCAACAGCTGTTTATTTTTGGTGTTTGCATAAAATTGCATGTTTAAAGTTTATTATGTAGTTCATAAACAAAACTTTGTCCTTCTCAATTTAAGTTTTGAGTTGTACAACGAAGTTCCTTCTTCATACCATGTAAATTAAACTATAAAGAGCAAGTGATCTTCTTTTGCACTGCATGTATGCTTCTGTTCTTCATTCGTAATCCAGTGGTGTGGTGAACCTACCCACTACAGCACAATGTCATATTCTGCAATGTCTTAACTATGAACAATGTCATATCATTCTACTATTATTTAAACCGTCTCTTTATTCGCCAATCTGAAATGGGATAAATTGATAGCACACTAACCATTGATACTTATGAGTTCTTGATCTATAATCCAGTGGTGTCATGAAGCTGCCAACTCCTTCACAATGTCATTTCCTGCCATGTCTTGATCTGAACAATACCATATTGTGTTAATGCATTTTTAACTGTGTCACTTTATTCGTCAGTAAAAATGTGATGAATTGTCAGCACTGATACTTTTATGTGCAAAACATGTCATTTGTCTGCTTGTTTATCTTTCAGAGTGAGGAAGATATAAGTGTTGAACAAGCGCAGTCTCATCATCTTGCTCAGGTGCTTGTGCTGCAGCTCGCCAGCAGGGCTAACCTTTCTTGAACTCTATTGAAGTGCTGTCGGTTTTGTATATTATTTTGTTGGCGTGTTTATTTGCACTGGTGGCGATCTTTGATGCCCAGTGTATGCAAACTTTGATGCACAGTGGATGTAATAGGCCGTAATTTCTTTATTTTATAGTCTAGGTTTTTTCTTATTCACGATGCTGCAGTTACTTTACTATATATATATCCTATCTTCGCAGTAAAGCGGCCAAACCGTAAAATTACGGTACATAATCAGGCCGTCATGCAATAACGATGTATGATCCGCATCATGGGCCCCGTCAAACTGGCCCACTAGTAGATTCGGGCCTTTAATAGGCCGAGTAACCCCCGACCCTATTTTCGCAAGAAAACTTAATGGGCTTTTAGGAGGCTGAGAAGTAGGTTGGGCCTGAAACGTGCCGAATAGCTCACGGGCTAGCAGCATCCCGAAATGGACCCCGGCCTATGATTGTGCGAATCAAATCATGGGCTTTTAATAGGCCAAAGTTGTCTCGGTCCTTGTTTGGCCCAATCAGATATCGGCTGCGAGCAGGCCGGATGCAAACCGGGCCGTAGTTAGGCCCAACTATATGACGGGCTTTTAGCAGGCTGAAATTAATATAGGGACAAAATGTTAAACGGTCCCTTAACAGGCCGATACTAATATCAGGACGAATTACTAAATGGGCCTTTAGCAAGTGGGCCCAAAAGCATAGCTTCCAGTTGACGGGCCGAATCTGATACGGGCCATAATTGAGCCCAAAGCCTCTTAAAAGGGCCGGACCTGATCTGGGCCGTGATTTGGCCCAGAAAGTGGGAGGCTTTTAACGGGCCGGATCTCATATGGGCTATTATTAGGCCCGGAACGTGGCACGCCATTAATGGATCGGATCAAATATGGGCCGATATTTGGCCCAAAACATGGTAGCTTGTTAATGGGCCGGCCTACTAGGGTCCTCAAAATATTGTGGGCCTACAGCTAGGCCGGCCCATTAATGTCGGCGAAATCTCATGGGCTTTAGCTGGGCCGACCCATTAGGATCCGCAAGAATTTTGTGGGCCTTTACCTGGGCCGGCCCATTATGGCACACAAAAATCTTGTGGGCCTTTACCTGGGCCGGCCCATTATGGACCGCGAAATCTTGCGGGCCTTTAGCTGGGCCAGCCCATTATGGTCCGCAAAATCTCGTGGCCCTTTAACTGGGCCGGCCCACTATGGTCCACAAAATCTTGTGGGTCTTTAGCTGGGCGGGCCCATTTAAACTTGATGGGCCTTGCCACGTGTCGACGTATCATAGGAGCCTCCTGTCCAATGAGTGGATGACATCTGTCCCAACGATGAGCCGACATGTGTTTCCTCCAGCCAATGATGATTTTACACGTGGAAAATCCCCATTGGTCAGGGCTGTTAACGGGTTATCGGATCCAAAACCCGACCCGATAGCTTAACGGCGTTCCGTTAGAGTGGATGCCACGTGTCGGTCACCCTTGACGAAAGCACTTCCATGATGATAATTTTGGTAATGTCATGGTACACTTCTACGACAGCACATGTATGACTATCTTGATTCTGTCATAAAATTGTCATGGATATACATGCATGACAAAAAACGCGACCTACTGTGACAAACACGTATCATCACTGAAGTGTATTTTTTTGTAGTGCTTTCCCAAGATCACGAGGGAGGCGCTCGGGCACCACTTGGAGGCGTGCTTCATGGCACGTTTCCCTCAGGAAGGCGTAAGGCAAGGAGGGCCCAACCCGCAGGAGTTCATCACCAAGGTCGCTTAGGAGTTGCAAGAATCGAGAGTCATGCGCGGTAACCGCCGCCTGCCCAGCGTAGCTCCCCATCCAGGCGAGGATGGCAGGCTGCGCATCTGCGTCGACTACCCAGGGCTCAAACGAGTCGCGTCTCAAGAGTGCTTCTGGCCTTCGCGCATGGGGCGTTGCGCAGGTCCACCGCACAGCTACGTTCGCATGCCCTTTGGCCTGCCGAACGCGGCTGCAGCCCACCATTGCCTGATGGGAAGTATTCTGGAAGCTCAGGTGGCCCAGCATCATGCGGTCCTAGAAGAAATGGAGATGGACCTCGCCGAGCCATCCGGACCTCCCAAGCCTTCCGAGGCTCGGAGTTCCTAGGGTTCTTGAGGATTGGCTTCTTCACCGTGCACCGTCAGCTACTCCGACACTCGCTCTACAATGGTATCAGGTGACTTCTTTCAAGTTTCGTTTTAGCTGGGAGCGCCCTCAAGGCTGCATCATTCCCAGGTCGCGTGGGTCTGTCCCTGCGGCATGTATCCGTTTTGCTTATGTCTTCAGCTTACCTTGTTGGGGGCGCCCCTTGGGCTGTATCATCCCCAAGCCGCTCGGGCCTAACCCAGTGGCGTTTGCCTTTATCTGCATCTATCTAAGTTGATTTTCTCCTCCATGCTTAACCTGCTTGAGATAATCGCCTGCTTGATTGACGCCTACCTTTGGAGCCGCTCGCTCTGGCACGGCGCTTGCGCATGGGTCCGTCCCTCCAACACTGACAAATCTGAGTGGTTGAGCTCTGGCCGCGGCAGCCCCGCATAGCGCTACCTCACCAAGCCCTCGGTGCCTTAATCACTCCCTCGGAGCAACCAACGGATGGCTAACAACCGTAATGGCAGCCCTTGTTTTCCTCGTGTTGGTGTACAAGATCCTCCTAAGGAATAGCACGGTGGGCATCGTGAGCTCCCTCTCCCTCTCTCCCGTGCAATCCGCTCGCGCGTTAAAAGGGGGGCACCTGAGCATCACGACTCATGGGCTCTTACTGGCTCTCCAGCCCTCACCCCCTGGCCTTGACCCACGGCATCGCGACCTGTCATACCAGCGGCGACTGAGCTCGCTCGAGGGCCGGGACCTGAGGATGTATAGCATAAAGGAAAGTGTGGGGAAGAGGGGAGAAGCTCACGAGTACCCAATCTAGCGACACCCCGGCTGTCGGTGCGCGGGCCAGGCACCTCGCCGGATAACAACTCCAGGCTCACGAGATAAGTCACGCCTCTGCAGAAGCTAGATCAACACAACATCAAACCCTCGCCCAGTGCAGCTCTGTCACAGCGACGCTGCCTTCCTTTCTCGCCCAGCAGAGGCTGCTTGATCGCTAAAGGGGACCTCCTGAGCATCGCGCCTCGGGGACTCTTACTGGACCTTGGGCCGCTCACCTTTTGGCCTTGACCACAACATCGCGACCTGGCATACCAGCGACGGCTGAAGCCTGCCTGGGGACCGGGACCTGTCAGCGTAGAGCATCAAGCTCTCGTGAGGATAGAAAGGGGGAGATGAGCCAAGACAGGACAAGCATCTCACATCAATTCATAATAAGGATAATATTCACAAAAGGCATGGCAGATGCTTTACATACCCCCGCGGGGTGTTACTTCGACTCCTCGCAGGGAACAAAAGGTGCTAATCCTAAGGAATGCTAACTACGTGCGCCTCTGCAAGAGACACCATCATCAAAAGTGGGCCGCCAGGCACCGGCGCCAACCCCACCCAGATCAGTGGCGTCGGCGGCCAGACGAAGCTGCCCTGCTTCGACTGCGACGCGAGCTCGGGGGCTCGTAGCTGTCGTCGCTCATCTCCGGAGTCACGTGAAGCTCGGGGGAGTCGCTGGATTCATCGGCTCCTCCGCTGCTGCCTGAGGAGCTGTTTGGGAAGCGGTTGGCAAGCCTGGTCCTTGCCACTCCGATGCCCCGGCCGCCTTCCTTAGGGCAGCACTCCAGTCGACGTCCTTCCGCGTCGAAGACCTTGAAGAACATCAAGGAGGCGCCATCGTATTCAAGATGAATTATGAGGGCACCCCCTGTCTGGCAGACCCGGGCGATCTCGCCCCAGCCCCGGGTCATGTAGACCTTGCCCGGAGCGACGACCGCGACCTCCGCTCCGGTCGCAAGGGTGCTGCAGTCACCGTGCTGCAGCCAGAGCTCCAGAGACCCACTCGATGGCATCTCAAAGGCGAAGGAGGGAGGAAGGCGGATCCAAGAGCATGGAGGCATAGCAGCGTGGAGCACAAGCTCGCGAGAAGAGCCCTCGGCTTGGGCTCCAGGGGTGATGACGCGCACCGCCGTGACCCGTCGGTGTCGCCGGCGGCACCGTCGGTGTCGCTCGGTGTCCTCTTCTCCAGGGCCCTCGATTCGGGCGTACAAGGGCAGCAGGAACCCAGGCGGTGGCCGCTCATACCAGGGCCTCGACGTCTCCTGCAATGCGACCACGTCGCAGTGGCCGGGGACAGGCCGCTTCTTCAGCGGAAGCGGGTCGGGACCCTCTCGGGGGGCCTTCCCCTTCTCTTCCGCAGAAAACCGGCGGATCGGCGCCATTGGCGTAGAGTGGAGCAAGGGCGAGGAAGAAGAAGAAGGCGAGAAGCAGGAAGAGATGGACTGCGGGGCTCTCGCCCGTCCATACTTATAGTCCGGAGGAGGCCAACCGTCGGCCTCCACGATCACAGGTAATCATGACCCATTTCTACATGCAGGGACTTGTCAAGTCGAGCAGTTGCCGAGGCAGCATGGGGGAAGCGGAGGCGCCCACATCCAATCAACCACCACGTGGCGCCCAAGGCCGTAGGCTGATGGGGCCCGTGGCGCTCCGCACTTGCCCCTTTGCTTCTCCGCTAAGCCAAGTACGAGCGCGCCTTGGGCCCGGGGGCTACTGTCGGCGTTCTGGGAACTGGGGTCCCTAGACTTTCCTACCTGCGGCCTACGGCGTAGCTCAAGTGGTCGCCCAGTACGGCCCATCTTCATCAGCGCAAGACTCAAGACCCTTGCGAGGGCCCACGCCTCGCGGGGCGAACGACACAAGACTTCCTCAGGAATGGCCTTGCCAGGCAGGCTTGCGAGGAGGCGGAGAGATTAAGGCAGGGTACCTCGCGAGGTGCTCATGACGCAAGCCATGATGATCAAGACCAGGTGGGTGCCAGGCGGGGGCCGGCCTGCGCAGTGTCCTCGTTTCCTCTTCGGTGCAAAGAGGGCAAGCACAGGCGTGGAGTACCGAGGCATCAGGCAAAGATTGCCATTTCAGTGCAATGAGACCAAGACCGGCAGAGCGGCAGGATGGAGGTCACCGTGGATCCCAAGACGGCGTCACCGCCAGTGCCTTTGGCACCCGAAGACCAACTTTAGTCAGGATAACTTGTACTAGATGTTCCCCTTCAAAATGGCCATTGTTGGCGCCCTTTCCGCTCAATATTTGGGAAGAGGACCAGGGCCTCTATAAATAGGACTGGCCACCACAGAGATGGAGGGGGGACAGATCGAGTACCCATTAGACCAAGAGGTGATCGAACTCATCCAAGTAGTTCATCGCACCAGCTCAAGAACACCTCTCGCGAGGTTCTTCTTCTCTTGTACTGTTCATCATCAGTCCCTGAGACAATCCACCACACCACACACTGGAGTAGGGTATTACACCACAACGGTGGCCCAAACCAGTATAAATCTTGTGTCCCTTGTGTTGTTCATCGTTTAGCTTATATTCTCACGAGGCGATCGGGCGTGGATCGGTAGGGGGAAGATCTTCGCGCGCACCCCAGAGTTCGAACCTTAAGGGTCTGCCGGAACCCGACATCCGACAACTAGAACTTCATGATGAACTATAATATGCAAGGGATGACAAAAACGATTCCTGAGCTTTTCACAATGCTGAAATCGGCGAAGGTAGGAATAAAGAAAGAGCATCAAGTGTTGATGGTTAACAAGACCACTAGTTTCAAGAAAAAGGGCAAGGGAAAGAGGGAACTTCAAGAAGAATGGAAAGCAAGTTTTCACTCCCGTGAAGAAGCCCAAAGCTGGACCTAAGCCTGAAACTGAGTGCTTTGGAAGCGGAACTACCCCAAATATTTGGCGGATAAGAAGGATGGCAAAGTGAACAAAGGTATATTTGATATACATGTTATTGATGTGTACCGTACTAGTACTTGTAGTAGCCCTGGGTATTTGATACTTGTTCAGTTGCTAAGATTAGTAACTTGAAACAGGAGTTGCAGAATAAATGGAGACTAGTTGAGGGTGAAGTGATGATGTGTGTTGGAAGTGGTTCCAAGATTGATATGATCATCATCGCACACTTCTTATACTTTCGGGATTAGTGTTGAACCTAAATAAATGTTATGTGGTGTTTGCGTTGAGCATGAACAAGCTAGGATCATGTTTATTGCAATATGGTTATTCATTTAAGACAGAGAATAATTGTTATTCTGTTTACATGAACAAAACCTTCTATGGTCATACACCCAATGGCAATGGTTTATTGAATCTCGATCGTAGTGATACACATATTCATAATATTGATGAAAAAAATGCAAAGTTGATAATGATAGTGCGACATACTTGTGGCACTGCCATTTAGGTCATCTTGGTGTAAAGCGCATGAAGAAACTCCATGCTGATGGGCTTTTGGAATAACTTGATTATGAATCATTTGATACTTGCGAACCATGCCTCATGGGCAATATGACTAAAGCTCCGTTCTCCGGAACAATGGAGCGAGCCAATGACTTATTGGAAATAATACATACTGATGTATGCGGTCCGCCGAGTGTTGAGGCACGTGGAGGGTATCGTTATTTTCTGACCTTCACAGATGAATTGAGCAGATATGGGTATATCTACTTAATGAAACACAAGTATGAATCATTTGAAAAGTTCAAATAATTTTAGAGTGAGGTAGAGAATCATCGTAACAAGAAAATATAGTTTCTACGATCTGATCGCAGAGGTGAATTTTTGAGTTACAAGTTTGGCCTTCATTTAAAACAATGTGGAATAGTTTCACAACTCACGCCACCTGGAACACCACAGTGTAATGGTGTGTCCGAACGCTGTAACCGTACTTTATTAGATATCGTGCGATCTATGATGTCTCTTACCGATTTACCACTATCATTTGAGGTTATGCATTAGAGACAACTAGATTCACATTAAAAAGGGCACCGTCAAAATCTGTTGGGACGACACCGTATGAACTGTGGTTTGGCAATAAATCTAAGATATCATTTCTTAAAGTTTGGGGTTGCAACACTTATGTCAAAAGGCTTCAGCCTGATAAGCTCGAACTGAAATCGGAGAAGTGCATCTTCATAGGATACCGTAAGGAAACAATTGGGTACACCTTCTACCACAGATCCGAAGGCAAGATCTTCTTTTGCCAAGAATGGAACTGAGGGAGTCCTGGATTAGGGGGTGTCTGGATGGCCGGACTATGACCTTTGGCCGGACTCCCGGACTATGAAGATACAAGATTGAAGACTTCGTCCCGTGTCCAGATAGGACTTTCCTTGGCGTGGAAGGCAAGCTTGGCAATACGATATGAAGATCTCCTCCCATTGTAACCGACTCTGTGTAACCCTAGCCCTCTCCGGTGTCTATATAAACCGGAGAGTTTTAGTCTGTAGGACGAACAACAATCATACCATAGACTAGCTTCTAGGGTTTAGCCTCTCTGATCTCGTGGTAGATCAACTCTTGTACTACCCATATCATCAATATTAATCAAGCAGGAGTAGGGTTTTACCTCCATCGAGAGGGCCCGAACCTGGATAAAAACATCGTGTCCCTTGTCTCCTGTTACCATCCGCCTAGATGCACAGTACGGGACCCCCTACCCGAGATCCGCCGGTTTTGACACCGACATTGGTGCTTTCATTGGGAGTTCCTCTGTGTAGTCACCTTTAGGCCCGATGGCTTCTTGGATCATCAACCACGACACGGTCCAGGGTGAGACTTTGCTCCTCAGACAGATCTTCGTGTTCGGCTGCTTCACACTGCTGGCCAATTCGCTTGGCCATCTGGAGCAGATCGAAAGCTACGCCCCTGGCCATTAGGTCAGATTTGGAAGTTTAAACTATGTAGCTGACATCCGCGGGGACTTGATCTTCGACGGATTCGAGCCACGGCCGAGCGCACCGCACTGTCACGATGGGCATGATCTAGCTCTTCCGCCGGACAGAGCTCAGAGCGCCGCTTAGGTGTCCGCTCTGACCCTTAGCTCGGAGCCGACCGCGCCAATCGGGGACGGACGGTTGGACGCCGCCCAGGAAGCTGCAATCTCTACGGCGATCGAGCCGAATACCAGCCTAGTCCTTTGTGAGGCCTGTGACTCCAAGGTGCCAGACTCCTTTCCGGACTTCGAATCTTCTGCACCCCTTCCGATCGAACCCAATTGGGCTCCGATCATGGAGTTCACCGCCGCAGACGTCTTCTAGCACTCGCCCTTTAGCGACATCCTGAATTCACTAAAGTCTCTCTCTTTGTCAGGAGAGCCCTGGCCGGACTATGGTCAGCAAGGTTGGGATGCGGACAACGAAGAAATTCGAAACCCACCCACCACCCACTTCGTAGCCACTATCGACGATTTAACGGACAGGCTCGACTTCGACTCCGAAGACATCGACGGTATGGACGCCGATGAAGGAGACAAACAAGAACCAGCGCCTATAGGGCACTAGACAACCACCTCATCACACGATGTATGCATGGTGGACACACCTAAAAGAAACGACGACAAGGATCAAAAGGGCACAACGAGGGATCGTTCCCTCAAAAAGCAATCAAAGCGGCGACATAAGCGCCGCGCCAAACCCCACCTCGACAGAGACCCAGCCATAGAGCAGGGCGAACGGGCGGACGACGAACATGCCGTCGAGCAACCGTCCGAACAAGGCAACTTGGATAAACAAACCGAACAACCCGCCCCCGACGAAGATAATAGTCCGGACGACCTCACGTCGGACAAGTTGCTGGAGTAGAAGAACCTCCACCAAAGGCTCGTCGCCACCGCGCGTAGCCTAAAAAACTAGAAGCGGAAGCTCAAAACAGCGGAAGATGCACTCAGAATCAGATGGGGCAAAGTACTCAACACCGCACACAAGTACGGCGATAGTCGCCACACAAAGAGCTATCCGAAGCGAAAATTACTACCAGAATTTGATGAGGAGGCCTTAGAGCCCCCACAGTAAAAAAACAAGGAAGCCACCAGGTCGGATAGACGACCCCACGATCGATATCGAGCGACACAGGGCGCCGCACTCAATCCGGCACGCTATCCGCCCAAGGATTCGCATCAAAAAGACGGTCCAACCAGATCCATCTACGGGCCAAGAAAGCAAGCTCTAGTAAGCAATGCAACGCAACAAATATCCGAACATCGCGGCACACCCAAATACAGGGGCGCCGCACATCCCCGATGTTTCACCGACGAGGTGCTGGACCATGAATTTCTAGCGGGATTCAAGCCCATAAGCATAGAGGCATATGTCGGAACAACAGACCTTGGAGTTTGGATTTAGGATTATATCCTCCACATACACATGGCTAGAGGAGATGACCTCCACGTCATAAAATACTTACCCCTCAAGCTCAAAGGGCCAGCCCGGGATTGGCTTAAAAGTCTTCCCGAAAACACCATAGGAAGTTGGGAAGAGATCGAGGATGCTTTTCGGACAAATTTCAAGGGACCTATGTCCGACCTCCGGATGCAGACGATCTAAGTCATATAACTCAACAACCCGGAGAGTCAGCGCGGAAACTCTGGAACAGATTTCTTACGAAAAAGAATCAGATAGTCGACTGTCCGGACGCCAAAGCCCTAGCAGCTTTCAAACATAGCGTCCGAGACGAATGGCTCGCTAGACACCTCAGACAAGAAAAGCCAAGAACAATGGCCGCATTGACAAGCCTCATGACCCTTTTTTGCGTAGGAGAGGATAGCTGGTTGGCAAGGAGCAGCACCAGCGACCCAAGTACATCCGAACTCAGAGATGGAAACGGCAAACCGCGCCGTAGCAAGGAATAACGCCGGATCAAGGATAACAACCCGAAGAGCACATCAGTCAACGCCGAATTCAAAAGCTCTCGGCAAAATCAGAAAAAGCCGCCTCCCAAAGATGACAGTGACAAGCTATCTAACGTCAACAAAATCTTGGAAAAAATATGTCAAAACCACAGTACCCTCGAGAGGCCGACAAACCATACCCACGGAGATTGTTGGGTGTTCAAGCAATCCGGCAAACTCAACGCCGAACACAAGGGGCTCGACATACCAAGTGAGGATGATGGCAAATCCCATAAGCAGAACACCGGAGAACAAAAGAAGTTCCCACAAGAAGTCAAAATAGTAAATTCACTTCATGTGACAAAAGGAAAAAACAGATTAACACCTACGGAGAAATGCGCCATACGGCCTGTCCCAAAGGAATCCAGCCACTGGTTGTTACAACCAATCACCTTTGACCATCAGGATTACTCTAGAGGTATTCGGAACGCAGGCCGGACTGCCTTGGTCTTAGATCCGATAATTGACGGACTCCACTTTACACAAGTCCTCATGGACGGCGGTAGTGACCCAAACTTACTATATCAGGACACAATCCGCAAGATGGGGTTAAACCCAGCAATAATCCTCCATGGCAACACTTCCTTTAAAGGGGTCACGCCAGGCCCAGATACCCATTGTATGGGTTCCCTCTCGTTAGAAGTTATGTTCGGCTCCCGCGACAACTTCCGAAGCGAAATGCTAACCTTCCACATCACCCCATTTATAAGTCGCTATCAAGCGCTACTGGGACGCGAAGCTTTCGCCCGCTTTAGCGCAATACCGCATTATGCCTCCCTTACACTCAAAATGCCCGGTCCACGAGGCATCATCTCATTAAAGGGAAATATCAAGTGTTCCCCGAGCACGTAGGATGGTGCGGCTGCCTTGACAGCCGCACACTTACCTAGCTTTACTACTCAGAGCACCTACATAAGTCATTAAAGACCCCGGACATGGCTCAACGAATCCGGCGTTAACATGCAAAGGCTTCATAACCGCATAATCCTGTACAAGGGGCTCCGCGCGACAATAAAGCTCAATCATACCCATGTTTTTGTATTATGCTTTGTTTATTTTAACATAGATTTCTCGCACGATTGATTTTCCACTAAGTTCCTCTCTTTTGCAGATGAACTCCGTGCTACACCCGTCCAGGATACGGCACAACGGAGACACAGGCGCAGACGTGCAGCAGGGACCCGTTTCAAGGATTCGTTTTAGATTAAGACCCTGCATAAACCTTTTTTACTATCTCTTGTTGATAACATCCCCTGGGTTTTGCTATCATCGAGGAGGAGGCTGGCGTCTTGGCATGTGACCACGCCAGAATTTTGCGCGTACCTGGACACCATGGGCTTTTTTACCAAGGGCTTTTGTTCGGCCCGTCTTCATAAAGACCGAATACCTTAGGAGTGTTCGGCGTCGCGAGTTTGGCCTTATATGCATCAGCTCCGAATCATGTCTTTGGTCAAATGTTGGGTTTGCCCGGCTCCTGTGTTTGCTGCCTTACATTCCGCTCTATTGGCTAAGGCGGCACTAGGAGAACTACTGCGACTGTGCCCCGGTTCGGCAAGGCGAGCACGTCAGTAGAGAAAGCCGAAAACTGACTGTCATGATCTAGCGAGAGACTGGTGAACCACTCGATGACCTGCCGGAATCTTTAGGATTCCTCCGCATTAACGAAGGGCCGTTTCTCGGTCAGGCACACACGCGCCCTGAATTCGGGCGAGCGCGGTGCCCCTAGGGGCTATTCAGTAGCCCCACTATCAAACTCCTATGGCTAAGTGAAAGTGATAAAGCAATATAGTCTGGTTGCCTAGTTCACTACGCTATCACCTCCTTTATAGGACCAAGACGTTGGGTCAAGTGTGAAAAGGCACCTTTTGCGAACACCCCCGCATTGTATGCGTGGGGGCTGAATCCAACGACTGCATCTTTCAGGTTATATACACATATACATTAACGGCCGCACAGGAGGCATTATGATTCTTGAAAGCACAAGTATAAAAAGCTTTTACATCCTATCAAAATATTGTTTTACAATAGCACATGTTACTCGAACACAACATCCTTCGAGCACTTCATCTCTATTAAACGAGAGCCCTGAAGAACTTCCTAAAAGTAGTGCTTGGCAGGTACTTGGCTTTCGTCCGAATCCCGGGATGCAACAACACTGGCCTTCATATCTGCCCAGTATGTCTTGACACGGGCAAGAGCCATCTGTGCACCCTCTATGCACGCTGACCTCTTCATTGTATCAACATGCGGCACCGAACCAAGGAACTGATGCACCAAGCTAAAATTACTCTCCGGCTCTGGCTCTTCCGGCCACAGACGACTCGCGACGTACCTCATAGCGAGTCCGGACAACCTGTTCAGCTCCGCCCAAGCGGCCAAACGGTCGGATACCGAAAGTGGGCGCTCTGGATTATGGAACTGCGACCAAAACAGTTCTTCCAATTTATGGTCATCCAGACCCCAGAAGTGTTCGGTCGCGTCCGCGACACTTTCCGCCAAATCCAGATAAGTGTTCGCCTCACTCCACTTCTGGTCCAACGGGGCATACTTAGGATCCCCGAACTTCATCCGCAGCATATAGGGCTTTCCAGCCACGATATCCCCGGCCTGACGTAGCTCCTCCTTCATAGCTCTCATTGCAGAGCGAGTGTCCTTGGCCTCGACAGTGACCTTTTCTAGGTCCTTCTGTGCCACCCTATCTTCTTCTTCATGAAGCTTACAACGGTCGGCAGCATCGTTCAATTTTATAGCCATCTCGGCCATTTCCTTCTTGCTTTGGCAGTGAGCAGCCTATTCGGCTTTTAGCTCTTCAGCCGCTTTGGAGGCAGCCGCATCACTCTTCCTCGCTTGCTCCTTGGCTCGGGCAAGTTCCGCCCGAAGGTTCTCCATAGCAGCGGCACCATCTGCATTAAGCACATATGTTATAAGGCACGAGCATCAAGCTCCTCTTATCAGATGTCTTTGGAGACATTACATACCTTGTCCCTCGTCTTGCCGCTTATTTACAAGCGTGATGTTGGCATCTGCTACGTCAAGTTGCCGCTTTAGCTCGGCAGATTCATCAGCCCGGCTAGCCACCGAACGCCTGGCCACCTACATAGGAAAGGCGACATACTATACCTTGGATTATGATCCTTTGTGCGCCGTCATTTTTGACAACACACAGAGTCTCAGGGGCTACTATTTATACATGGCGCATTTTATATATGCGGCTCTGTCAAAAGGTACATCTTTTTGCGTGCCTCAAAACCTGTTAGTAAACTCCTAGGTGTCCTCGTATAATCCGCTTTCCATAGATGAAATCCTTCTAATCACCGTGTCCATCAACACACGGTGTTCTTCTGAGATAGACGCTCGCTCGAGCAGATCCTGCAGCCCCTCCGACCGTGCACCTAAAGGTGCCGGACTAGTCCGATGACCTTTTTCAAAGTCCGGATTTGGAGAAATCGTCCGAGACGACACCTCGGGGTCGCCAGCCTCGCGAGATGGTACAGCGGGGGAGGCGTTTCGCTCTCCATCATCTCTGGACGAAGATCCCCGGAAGATGAGCTCTGCTGAGAAGGGTTGAGATCCGAACTGCGAGGTAAAATGTTGGTTATCTTCCTCAGAAAGAAAATAGGGATATAACTCATTTTACAAAACCCCCTCTTTACTTACGACTCATTGGAGAGCTGATCCCCTTGGGGGCACAATGCGGCCGGAGCACCCTCCGGCGCCGGACCCTCTGATGAAGATTTCTTCCCCCGCTTTGAGGCCATCGCCTCCGGGTCTTCAGAGGCGGTCCTCTTCTTTCCCTGGATAGAGGAATTCTCGATTCCTCCTTTCCTGACAGCTTCCTTCACGGAGGCGGTAGCTTCTTTGTTCCCCTCTTCGCCTTCTTCCAAAGGTGCAATCTCCAGGATCCTAGTCAACACGGGATCCGGCGTGGTCTCAGGGAGGGGGGCCGGACACCTGATAAGCTGTGCTTTCGCTATCCACTCCTGCTTGAAGGATAGCTATTTTAAGGGCAGTGTTATGATAAATGTACGGATAGCGTGTCCGGGTACATGGCTACTTACTTGAGTGTCCGGGTGATTGCAGCTCAGACCTGCGTCCTCGGACAAGTCTGGACACATTGCTTGTGATCCAAAGAATAATTTGTACATCTCCATGGGCGTCGTGCCCATAAAGTGTTGGAGGGCTCGCGGTCCTTCCGGATTAAATTCCCATAGGCGGAGGGGGCGACGTTTGCAGGGCAGTATGTGGCGAATCAGCATGACCTGCGCCACTACCGCCAGATTGATATATCTTTCTAGGATATCTCGAATGCGGCCCTGCAGCAAGGGCACGTCCTTGGACAGCCCTCAGTTAAGCCCTTTATTGACCCATGACGCTAGCCGTGGTGGGGGACCCGAGCAAAAAGCAGGTGGCGCCACCCACGTGGTGCCCCTGGGGGCTGTGATGTAAAACCACTCCCGTTGCCATAAGCCGAACTCCTCTTGAAAAGAGCCCTTGGGCCATGGAGCGTCGGCAATCTTGCTTATAATAGCCCCTCCGCACTCAGCGTGCTGCCCCTTGATCATCTTTGGTTCTACCTTGAAGGTTTTAAGCCACAGTCCGGAGTGATGAGTAATATGGAGGAAGGCCTCACACACGACAATGAACGATGAGATTTGGAGGATGGACTCCGGAGCTAAGTCGTGAAATTCTAGCCCGTAATAAAACATGAGCCCCGCACGAAGGGATCAATCGGGAAGCCTAGCCCCCGAAGAAAGTGAGATGTGAACACCGAACTCTCACCGGGCTGGGGAGTGGGAATAGCCTGCCCTTGAGCAGGCAGCCTATGTGAGATTTCGCCTGTTACATACCTGGCATCTCTCAGCTTTCTCACGTCTTCTTCCGTAACGGAGGAAGGCATCCACCAGCCTTGAAGGTCGGAGCCGGACATCATCGAAGGTCCGAAGCGCCTGAATCTGGAGCTTTGGGTGTTGGAACTCGAGGCGAGAGGCGGATTTGATTGGATTGAAAGAAAGGAGTTGAGCCTTGGTCTCTTTATAAAGAGGTTGAATACCAAGAGCCCTCCCTGTGACCGTTTGGGACTCACTTTCAATTAAGAAGTCATACCAATGGCACGGTTGGGTTACCCACGCTCGTATTGATGGGAATCCCGGAATAAGGGGACACGATCTCTGCTTTGACAAGATGTACCAAGGAAACTGACTCGCTAAACGCACTGAGGTGGAACAGTAAAACGATTTGAATAAAGTCTTGGCCGTAGCGTGATGTCACACTACGGAACACGTCAGCAGATTAGATTTGTGTAAATATTATTCTCTCTACAGTGGTATGTGGAACTTATTTTGCAGAGCCGGACACTATCCTTGTGTTCAAACATCTTCTATGAAGTATTCGGAGGAGGAACCCGCCTTTCAATGTCGAAGACAATTTGCGTGCCGGACTCGTCGTCATTGAAGCCACGTTCAGGGGCTACTGAGAGAGTCCTGGATTAGGGGGTGTCCGGATGGCCGGACTATGACCTTTGGCTGGACTCCCGGGCTATGAAGATACAAGATTGAAGACTTTGTACCGTGTCCGGATAGGACTTTCCTTGGCGTGGAAGGCAAGCTTGGTGATACGATATGAATATCTCCTCCCATTGTAACCGACTCTATGTAACCCTAGCCCTCTCCGGTGTCTATATAAACCAGAGAGTTTTAGTCCGTAGGTGTCACATCCCTAGCTTCAGGCATTGCTCTAGGTTAACTTCATCTGTGCATCATGTCTATATTTTTGAAACTTGAATTGAGGAATATTGGAAGCCTCAAAACCCTAAATAAAAGAGGGGCAAAAACCCTAGAAATCTCATTCATTGCTCCAAAAGGCTCTTCTTAAATGTTTGATAATTTTTGGTAAGGGTTCTGGTCCCAACCAAAATATTGAACATTTTTAAGGATTTATTTTTGGGACTTTGAATTTAAATCTTTAGCTATTTGAATTTGAATTATATTCATATAATTAGAATATAATTTCAAATACCCCTGAAATATTTTATGAGCTTTTTGGAAAAATCCATCTAGCAACATAAAATATTCAGAGGATATTTGGCACTGTTTTGAATTTGTTTAAATTTGAAAACAGTGGCAAAGAAAAAAAAAGAAAACAAAACAGAACAGAAATAAAAATAAAAAGAACAGAGTCTTACCTGGGCCTTACCTGGCTGGCCCAGTGGACAGCCCAGCCCACTGGCCTGGTGCCAGTCGTCCTCTACCTCTGCCAGTGGGCAGAGGAGGGAGACAGCGCACGCGCGCGCCGTGGCGACACGCCACCTCCCTGCCTGCCTGCGTCCCTCGCCACCGCGACGCCTCGGGCTTTCTCCTCGGCGCCGCCTCGAACCCCTGGACCCCCTCACTCGTCCCCTTCGTCTCTCCCTCGCCTCTCCCTCTCGCACACCCGAACGCCTCCGCCGCCGCCGTTCGCAACCACCGCAACCACAGCCACTCCCTCGCCCCCTCTCTGCGTACCCGAGCTCCGCCCTGACCCCGTGGAGCTACCCACCGACGCACGCGATCAGAGGAAGCCGAAATCGACCGGAGCATCATCGTCTTCACCTCCGGTGCCCGGAGATCGACTCCACCGATTCGGCGCGTCCAGAGCCTCCCCGGCCCCGCCGTCTGCACCGTCTGACTCGCCGTGAGCCACTTACCTTATCCCCTAACTCCTTGTGCTCGCCCCCTGTGCTGTAGCGCCGTTCCCCGCGAGCACCGAGCTCCGGCCATCGCCATTGCCGGCGAACTCCGCGTCCCGGAGCTCCTCCGCTCGCTCCAGTAGCTCCCGCGTGCTCTCCAGGTTCCCAGGGTCCCGACGCGCTCCTCTGCTCTCTGGCTAACGCGCTGCAGCCACCGCGCCGTGCTGGCCCGAACTCCGGTCGCCGCCGAAGTCGATGTTGCGCTCGACTCAGGCCACGTCTCACCCTCCCGATGCTACCAATGGATGCGCGCAAGTGCCAGCAAGCTAACGCCGCCACCAGCTCGTCCTCTTGTGCACCATAGCGCTAAGCCGCCCGAAACCGTAGCTCCGGCCGCCGCCGTTCTGGTCGCCGCCGTCGACCCCGGCCTCCCTGTGCCCAGCTGCGTGCGCCCCTAGACGCGCGGGAGCACGGGCTTCCTCCTGGTGCCCTCAGGGTGCCCAACCGCAGCCGTAGCGCCGTCCTGAGCAACTCCGGCGAGGTCTCGCCGTCGCCGTGGTCACCGGCGTCACTCGCCGACGTGGCCACTTAGTTAGGGCGTAAACACCCCGCTAATCACCCACTAGAGCCACTGCCAAGTGGGCCCCACGCCTTAGTTAATATTTATTATTTCCTGTTAAGCGTTAAACTAACCCCCACGGGCCCACAGGTCAGTTTGACCTGGCCACGTCACACGTTGACTGGCCCCACATGACAGAGTTGACTTGATGACGTGGCCATTGACCCGGCCCCACCTGCCATTGACACTAACTAGCCCTGTGTCACCGACGTGTGGCCCCCACACGTCAGGTTTGACCAGCAGCAGCGTCTATTGACCTGCTGACGTCATAGTGACGCAATGCTGACGCCATAATTCATTTTCTGGAATTATTTTATTTCTAGATATTCAGGAAATTCCAGAAAATTGTAAAAACTTCTAAAAATCATAGAAATTCAACCGTAACTCCAAATTAAATAATTTATATATGAAAAATTATCAGAAAAATTCAAGGAATCCATCTGTACCATTTTCATGCATGCTAGAACAACTTATAGCTGCTGTTTGGTGTCTGTTTGGTGTCACGGAACCCTGTTCACATCGTTTGGGGCTGTGAGCGAAACTCCGGCCGGATCTCCTCATGGATGGAACCCGAATAGGCGATAAACCTGGACTAGAGACTTGAGTGTTTAGGTAGGTCGTGGTCTACACCCACGTCGGCTTTCGCTTGAAGTCTGCCGAGCACATGTCGTGTGCAGACGCTAAGTGGTGGAAACATGTATGAAGAAGTACACCCCTGCAGGGTTAATATCATCTATTCGAATAGCCGTGTCCGCGGAAAAGGACTTCTGGGTTGCTTATATCAGTTCATAGACAAGTGAAAGTGGATACTCTAAAATACGCAAGATAAGCGTGAGTGCTATGGATGGCGTTCTCGTAGGGAGACGGGAGCGGATCCATAGTGGTGTATTGATATGGTGAATATGTGGACTCGTGTGCGCCACCTCAAAAGAGTCGCTTGCAGTCGTAGTTAGGATAGCCACCGAGTCAAAGCTGGCTTGCTGCAGTTAAACACCACCACCCCTTTGTTGATAATGATGCATATGTAGATAGATCTGATGCAAATGTACCTTTGCTGGGTACATTTGTACTCACGTTTGCCTATTTTATGTTTTTGCAGAGAGACTTCAGTCTCACTAGTAATTCTGCGTGGTCTTCGACGTTTAGCTTGATACCTCAGCTACGATCTTGTGCCCTCGGCAGGATCTGATAGATAGTCAGGCTTCTCAGCCTTTTTCATTTATAGCTGTCTGTACTCAGACATGATAGCTTCCGCTTGTGCTTTGACTTGTATGCTCTGAGTGTTGGGTCATGAGACCCATGTTTGTAATATCTCGCTCCTCGGAGCCTATTGAATAAACTACTTGAGTCGTAGAGTCATTTTGTGATGCCATGTTGTATTGCACATATCGAGCATATTGTGTGTATGTTATTGAAATGCTTGGTATGTGTGGGATCTGACCATCTAGTTGTTTATCTTTAGTAGCCTCTCTTACCGGGAAATGTCTCCTAGTGTTTCCACTGAGCCATGGTAGCTTGCTACTGCTCCGGAACACTTAGGCTGGCCGGCATGTGTCCTTCTTCGTTCCTGTGTCTGTCCCTTCGGGGAAATGTCACGCGATGAATACCAGAGTCCTGTTAGCCTGCTACAGCCCGGTTCACCGGAGTCCTGCTAGCCCAGTGCTACAGCCTGGATTCACTCGCTGATGACCGACACGTTCGATGCTGGGTCATGGATGCCTGTCCCTGTAAGTCTGTGCCACTTTGGGTTTACGACTAGCCATGTCAGCCCGGGCTCCTTATCATATGGATGCTAGCGACACTGTCATATACGTGTGCCAAAAGGCGCAAACGGTCCCGGGCAAAGGTAAGGCGACACCCGTGGGAATACCGTGCGTGAGGCCGCAAAGTGATATGAGGTGTTACATGCTAGATCGATGTGGCATTGAGTCGGGGTCCTGACAGCGTTGGTATCAGAGCTTGACTACCTGTAGGATTACCAAGCCAAACTGGTCGAAGTTGAGTCTAGAAATTCTTTGGTTATATAAGGGAATTGATTGTGGGATGGAACGTAAGGCTCTTTTTACTCCTTATACCTCATGGCCTTCTGATCTGAGTCATCATCTTCTCTTCTATGGGGATTAAGAACTAGGTTATCTCTTCTTTCCATCAGGATCACGTGTTACTAATCCGTAGACTTATAGAATTGTTGGAATTAAGCCTCGTTTCAGATCCTATTACTTCCGTATGTTAATTGTTGATCTCGAGACCTTGATGTGTGGGCCCAGGCGCCTGCCTAATTAGTGTTAGGTTAGTTAGTGTTAATTAACTTAGTTAATTAGGTGAGCCACTGACATGCGGGCCCCGCCCGGCTAACTAAGTTAGTTAGGGCTAATCATATTTAGGTTAGTCACTGACCAGTGGGCCCAATCCAGTTAGTTAGGGCTAACTAACTTGGTTAGTTGACTGGGTCACTGACCAGTGGGTCCCACTGGTCAGGTTTGACCTGGTCGACGCCTTTGACCTGCTGACGTCACCCCGGCGTCATGCTGACGCAGTATATGCTTCTGGGATTTTAAATAAGTCAGAAATGATTTATTTATTTTCAGAATATGCCCTAAACTTCAATAAATCATAGAAATTCAACCGTAACTCCAAATTAAATAATTTATATATGAAAAATTATCAGAAAAATTCAAGGAATCCATCTGTACCATTTTCATGCATGTTAGAACAACTTATAACTGCTGTTTAGCACAAATTAATTAATGGCATTTGAATAATCACATATGGAGTTTGAATTTGAATCTTGTATTCAAACCAACTTCATTTAATCTGTTGCTAGTTGCATTAGCTCAAAACACATTCATATTGCCATGTCATAGCATGCATCATTTTGTGCATTGCATTGATTGTGTTCTTCTTTGTTGCCGGTATCTGTTCCCTCCCGGTAGACGATGTTCCGACGTTGTGATCGTTGACACTGATGAAGACTCAATGTTATCTTCAGAAGTGCCAGGCAAGCAAAACCCCCTTGTTCATTCCGATACAATCCCACTCTCTCGCTCCTGCTCTCTTTTACTGCATTAGGACAACAACGATTCATCTGTTACCTGCTGCGGTAGCTGAACCCCTTTATCCTTTGCATGACCTGTCATTGCCATAGTAAATAGATGAAACCCACTAGCATGAGTAGGAGTTGTTTGAGCCCTGTTGTGCCTACTCATTCATGCTTGTTTGTCATGCCTGCTACTGCTTAGAGTCGAGTCAGGTCTGATTCATCCGGGATGAATCAGAGGTGTGTGAACATGTCCTACGGTGTGTGAGCTAAGCGTGTGAACACGATTTGGTAAAGGTAGCGGTGAGAGGCCATGTAGGAGTACATGGTGGGTTGTCTCATTGCAGCCGTCCTCAGGAACTGAGTTCTGTGTTTGTGATCCATGATTCAGCTACTACCACGCATTGGGCCCGAAACCAATGGACCCTCTCGGCTTCTTGATCACCCTTGTCCTCTGTCCAGGAGTTGCAAGTAGTTTCTGGTGTTTGTAGTATGCTGGAGGCCGTGGGCAGCGCTGACCGTAGGGGTGGGCTGTGATGCGGTAGGCATGTGGCACGGTGTACCGGGCGCCCGTTTGGTGTCTCGGGAACCCTGTTCACATCGTTTGGGGCTGTGAGCGAAACTCCGGCCGGATCTCCTCATGGATGGAACCCGAATAGGCGATAAACCTGGACTAGAGACTTAGGTGATTAGGTAGGTCGTGGCCGACACCCACGTTGGGCTTCCACTTGAAGGTTGCCGAGTACATGTCGTGTAAACGGCGGTAAGTGGTGAGAGCGTGTGTGAAGAAGTACACCCCTGCAGGGTTAACCTAATCTATTCGAATAGCCGTGTCCACGGAAAAGGACCTCTGGGTTGCTTATATCAGTTCATAGACAAGTGAAAGTGGATACTCTAAAATACGCAAGATAAGCGTGAGTGCTATGGATGGCGTTCTCGTAGGGAGACGGGAGCGGATCCATAGTGGGGTATTGGTTGGTGAATATGTGGACTCGTGTGCGCCACCTCAAAAAAGTTACTCGCAGTCGTAGTTCAGGATAGCCACCGAGTCAAAGCTGGCTTGCTGCAGTTAAACCCCACCATCCCTTTGTTGATAATGATGCATATGTAGATAGTTCCGATGTAAGTCTTGCTGGGTACATTTGTACTCACGTTTGCCTATTTTATGTTTTTGCAGAGAGACTTCAGTCTCACTAGTATTTCCGCGTGGTCTTCGACGTTTAGCTTGTTACCTCAGCTACGATCTTGTGCCTCGGCAGGATTTGGTAGATAGTCAGGCTTCTCAGCCTTTTTCATTTATAGATGTCTGTACTCAGACATGATAGCTTCCGCTTGTGCTTGATTTGTATGCTCTGAATGTTGGGTCATTAGACCCATGTTTGTAATATCTCGCTCCTCGGAGCCTATTGAATAGATTACTTGAGTCATAGAGTCATGTTGTGATGCCATGTTGTATTTGCACATATCGAGCATATTGTGTGTATGTTATTGAAATGCTTGGTATGTGTGGGATCTGACCATCTAGTTGTTTATCTTTAGTAGCCTCTCTTACGGAGAAATGTCTCCTAGTGTTTCCATCGAGCCATGGTAGCTTGCTACTGCTCCGGAACACTTAGGCTGGCCGGCATGTGTCCTTCTTCGTTCCTGTGTCTGTCCCTTCGGGGAAATGTCACGCGGTGAATACCGGAGTCCTGTTAGCCCGCTACAGCCCGGTTCACCGGAGTCCTGCTAGCCCAGTGCTACAGCCTGGATTCACTCGCTGATGACCGACACGTTCGATGCTGGGTCATGGATGCCTGTCCCTGTAAGTTTGTGCCACTTTGGGTTTACGACTAGCCATGTCAGCCCGGGCTCCTTATCATATGGATGCTAGCGACACTGTCATATACGTGTGCCAAAAGGCGCAAACGGTCCCGGGCAAAGGTAAGGCGACACCCGTGGGAATACCGTGCGTGAGGCCGCAAAGTGATATGAGGTGTTACATGCTAGATCGATGTGGCATGGAGTCGGGGTCCTGACAGCGTTGGTATCAGAGCTTGACTGCCTGTAGGATTACCAAGCCAAACTGGTCGAAGTTGAGTCTAGAAATTCTTTAGCTATATAAGGGAATTGATTGTGGGATGGAACGTAAGGCTCTTTTTACTCCTTATACCTCATGGTCTTCTGATCTGAGTCACCTTATCTTTCCTGCGGGGTTAAGAAACTAGGCTTTCTCATCTTTCTATCAGGATCACGTGTTACTAATCCGTAGACTTATAAGATTGTTGGATTTAAGCTTGAGTTCAGTTCCTACTACCTCCATATGTTAATTGTTGATCTCGAAACCTTGATATTGTGCTTCTGAGTGGTTATGCCACCATTTTTGTGAATGTCTCAAATCTTTTCTGAGCATTTACAGCCGTTATGCTGTCCGAGTCATCCCAGGTTTCTAAATAGTCGGATGCATTTGCAAATCCCTTCCTCCTGTTTCCGATGTGCCTTTGGTCAGATTAATCACACAAATCAGTGAGTTGAGGTACTTTATTGCCTTGACATATATGTTGGAGCTAGTATTATGACCCTAGGTGTCTTAGGGGATCATCTAGTAATTTAGCCATGACTTGTTCCCAGTGTGATGATTCTGGCCGTCATTATCGAAAGCATCCCGTGATGCCACTTAGTAGTAGGTATTCTATTCCTGGGTTTTTGAACCCGAGATTCACTCTACTTAAATCATGTTGATAGTGTTGCTAGTTCCTTCAGGATATTAGTAAACCTTGCATTAGTCCTCGAGGTCCGTGGTATTTCCTTCTTCCAAATACTATGAACCGCTTATGGCAGATGTTTATTGGATCAAAAGATCACAACTAGAGTACTCTTGAGGAGTTCTCCATTCATAAATCGTGACTCTGCCAGTTTTACCTTTCTGCATGGGTTATCCGGAAGAAATATGTTGAACTTGGTTCGACATACTAATCTATGCATCCACAACTCAGAAAGTTATATGTTCCTTTGAGTTGTTCTCTTTAGTTGCATTCTGACCCTCGTCTATCAATTGATAGTCAAGAGTATGCGTGCGTTCGTTTATCGATGCCTATGACTCTTGTGGTCTGTCAAGCCATTCTATTCCGGAATGACTAGGAGAAACAAACTCCAGTACCTCTTCCATATCCAGGATTGGGTCAGAGAAGTTGTGCTCCGCAGATCAAATTGCTAATCTAGCTTTCGTTCTGTTCTACCTTGGAGTATTACATATTTTATATCGAGATTGTTATAGGAATTGCACACCATCCCATGAACTCTTGGTACAGTGATACTTCTTGCCATCACTGTTCATTCCTCGGCCCTCGTGTTGATGCAACCGGAATACCGACAAATGAATTGTGATGTGTGAAATCAATACTGCTAGCAACTCTGTTGCTTGGTAGTTAAAGGATAATAATTTCATTCTTAGTATGTTGGTTTTCGAATCATCCTTCTAAGACTGATCGTGCTACCTAGTCCTTATTTCGGTGCACCCTTCGATTGATGAGTTAGGATCTTGTCAAGTCCTCACTCATTTGATCATATCGTCTTGCCCTCAAAAGCAATATTGTTCTCGAGCTTAGTAACATACCGGTGGTTCGTGACTTTCCAAATATCTTCTTGGAGGTGTTACCGGGTTGTCACCTGACCGCTATGTTGAGTTCGTGATCAAGTTGGTTTCTTGTGAACCACCTTTCTCTCCAAGAATCGGTGTTAGATATCCCTGAGCTAGTTAGTCAAGCTAAACAACAACTTGGAGGATTAGAAGATAAAAGCTTGCCTGACTTAGTTCGTTCCAAAGGGATATTCTTGTGTAGTGTGTGTTGAAGAAAGACGGAATCTTCATCGATTGGTCCCTGTGATCAGTTGCTGGACCTATTGTCTTATCAATCCCTTGATTTGAGTGTGGGCTATCGTCAAATCAAATCAGTACCAACGATGCTCGTAATGTTGTCCTACTCGTGGTTGATCCCTCGAGCATACACCATTACATCTTTGGTCTGACCAATACTATCACCGTGTTCACATGATGGTGGAAGTCCAGTGATATGGAAATTCCGATGAGTTGCTGTTGAGCCCATCAGTAGCATTTTGTCTCCCCCCATGAATCATGTTGAACATCAACCTAGTGTTGGAAACTTGTGTAAGCATTTCTTCGTGTTTCGTTCATGAAGCATATGTTTGAATGAAAGTAGTGATTTTCCCTAATTCATGTGCATATGATGCAAGTTGCCGCCATGAATTTGAGGAAGATTGTTTTGTTTTCCTGGAATCATTCCAAATTAGTCATGCACACGTGCGAAGTATTCTGTGGTTTGGAGACTTGCAACCTTCATTCCATATGTGTCCCGAGCACACCAAGCCACTGATTGATTTGTTCAAGGGGAAGAAGTTCCTTCATAAGAGCTAATCATATGACTTATGCAAGGACTTCGTTATCCACGGTGATGGTTCCCAACCAGAACTCGGTAGTGTTTTATTGTAAGACTACCACGTGGTCATGCTTGTCTGGGACAACGTGTTCACATGTTTGTAGCAGAACCAGCTCATGTTTTGGAGCTTGCTATCGTAGTTCATCTTCCGAGAATCTCGCAACGTCATCTCGTCGATTTGTGTTGCAAACTTCCGTTTTTCTTCCTAGACTCGATGAGTCTGGAATATCCTGACACCAACCAGATCTGAATCTCAGGCAGATGTGATGGTTGGAACATTTCCCAAGCACTATAATATTGGTCTCGCGATAACCGATAAAGTGGATGTCATGGCCAACACACCCAGCCGGAAGACCTGTTATTATAATATCTTGATTGATGAAGTTGGCCACCTTCCCATAAGGACTTCGTAGGATTTACTCTCTAGTTGTGCCTTATGATTTGTTGTGTTCCCGAAGTCCGACCTTTACTTGATGTTCTAGTTATCAAACCGTATCTATGAATGGGATACACTAGCACATCAAGGAGAACATTAGAAGCGGAGTGCTAAATGTCTCTCGGTCGATCATCCAGATTTTGTTCCTTGGTTTCGCTAAGGTGTAATCTGAGAAAGTGTTATCTTCCTTTGCATCTGCATCATCCATCATCATTCATCAGGGTAGCAAGTTGTGTTGCCAGGATCCTTGACACGGATATTGGTAGAATCTTGATGATTGTGGAAATGCTCAAGTTCTTGAGAGCACGCACAAGCGTTACGTGTTATCATCGGCTCTAACTGGGATTACTCTCAGTTTCCTCGGTAATGCTACGACCTTTTCAACAGTGGATTCACTCTCTATTGTTGGGTTCTTCCCCAGTTACCAGAATCATTCCCAGCATTTGCATTTTGTTCCCAGCTTGCACCACCAATGTGCCATTCTACCATGGGTCTCTTCCATCTCCGGTGATAAGGAAATTCTTCCATTACGTTGTCTTCAACAAGGTAATCCACATCATCCAAGTCCGAGTATGCCATTCTACCGACCCCCTCCAAACGATCGTTGTGAATTGCCTCATGCTGGTATGAAGAGTTTCAATGATCTTTAAATCAAAGGTAATTCTTTTTGCCACTTAAGGAAATATCTCTACGAGTCACCTTCCCTAAGGTGTATCGTTATGGTATTAAGACAATTCAACTCCTCGCTACGTTAACAATCGATTACCACCTTCTTAAGTGTGGAATTATTGTCTACCTGGTGAACTCTCGTCATCCGTTTCTTTCCACCCCTCTTGATGTGTATCTCGTGTCTCAACCCGAGAGATGGTTCTATGTCTCATTCCGGGAGTTAATCCTGAGTTGTTCGATCTTCGAGAAGACCGATCCTTCCAGAGTTTTCCTTTCCTCATCTTGTCATGATTAGCTGAAGATCTCAGAGCAAGACGACAAGACAAAGATGGTGTTCAAATCAACGTTCATTTGAAGTGCAACCTGGATCGTGAAGATTGTGCTAGTTTGCGTTCCCCTTTCACCTTACCCTACGCCTTAATCTCGAGACGAGATTCTTGTTTAGTGGGGGTGAGTTGTCACATCCCTAGCTTCAGGCATTGCTCTAGGTTAACTTCATGTGTGCATCATGTCTATATTTTTGAAACTTGAATTGAGGAATATTGGAAGCCTCAAAACCCTAAATAAAAGAGGGGCAAAAACCCTAGAAATCTCATTCATTGCTCCAAAAGGCTCTTCTTAAATGTTTGATAATTTTTGGTAAGGGTTCTGGTCCCAACCAAAATATTGAACATTTTTAAGGATTTATTTTTGGGACTTTGAATTTAAATCTTTAGCTATTTGAATTTGAATTATATTCATATAATTAGAATATAATTTCAAATACCCCTGAAATATTTTATGAGCTTTTTGGAAAAATCCATCTAGCAACATAAAATATTCAGAGGATATTTGGCACTGTTTTGAATTTGTTTAAATTTGAAAACAGTGGCAAAGAAAAAAAAAAGAAAACAAAACAGAACAGAAATAAAAATAAAAAGAACAGAGTCTTACCTGGGCCTTACCTGGCTGGCCCAGTGGACAGCCCAGCCCACTGGCCTGGTGCCAGTCGTCCTCTACCTCTGCCAGTAGGCAGAGGAGGGAGACAGCGCACGCGCGCGCCGTGGCGACACGCCACCTCCCTGCCTGCCTGCGTCCCTCGCCACCGCGACGCCTCGGGCTTTCTCCTCGGCGCCGCCTCGAACCCCTGGACCCCCTCACTCGTCCCCTTCGTCTCTCCCTCGCCTCTCCCTCTCGCACACCCGAACGCCTCCGCCGCCGCCATTCGCAACCACCGCAACCACAGCCACTCCCTCGCCCCCTCTCTGCGTACCCGAGCTCCGCCCTGACCCCGTGGAGCTACCCACCGACGCACGCGATCAGAGGAAGCCGAAATCGACCGGAGCATCATCGTCTTCACCTCCGGTGCCCGGAGATCGACTCCACCGATTCGGCGCGTCCAGAGCCTCCCCGGCCCCGCCGTCTGCACCGTCTGACTCGCTGTGAGCCACTTACCTTATCCCCTAACTCCTTGTGCTCGCCCCCGTCCTGTAGCGCCGTTCCCCGCGAGCACCGAGCTCCGGCCATCGCCATTGCCGGCGAACTCCGCGTCCCGGAGCTCCTCCGCTCGCTCCAGTAGCTCCCGCGTGCTCTCCAGGTTCCCAGGGTCCCGACACGCTCCTCTGCTCTCTGGCTAACGCGCTGCAGCCACCGCGCCGTGCTGGCCCGAACTCCGGCCGCCGCCGAAGTCGACGCTGCGCTCGACTCAGGCCACGTCTCACCCTCCCGATGCTACCAATGGATGCGCGCAAGTGCCAGCAAGCTAACGCCGCCACCAGCTCGTCCTCTTGTGCACCATAGTGCTAAGCCGCCCGAAACCGTAGCTCCGGCCGCCGCCGTTCTGGTCGCCGCCGTCGACCCCGGCCTCCCTGTGCCCAGCTGCGTGCGCCCCTAGACGCGCGGGAGCACGGGCTTCCTCCTGGTGCCCTCAGGGTGCCCAACCACAGCCGTAGCGCCGTCCTGAGCAACTCCGGCGAGGTCTCGCCGTCGCCGTGGTCGCCGGCGTCACTCGCCGACGTGGCCACTTAGTTAGGGCGTAAACACCCCGCTAATCACCCACTAGAGCCACTGCCAAGTGGGCCCCACGCCTTAGTTAATATTTATTATTTCCTGTTAAGCGTTAAACTAACCCCCACGGGCCCACAGGTCAGTTTGACCTGGCCACGTCACACGTTGACTGGCCCCACATGACAGAGTTGACTTGATGACGTGGCCATTGACCCGGCCCCACCTGCCATTGACACTAACTAGCCCTGTGTCACCGACGTGTGGCCCCCACACGTCAGGTTTGACCAGCAGCAGCGTCTGTTGACCTGCTGACGTCATAGTGACGCAATGCTGACGCCATAATTCATTTTCTGGAATTATTTTATTTCTAGATATTCAGGAAATTCCAGAAAATTGTAAAAACTTCTAAAAATCATAGAAATTCAACCGTAACTCCAAATTAAATAATTTATATATGAAAAATTATCAGAAAAATTCAAGGAATCCATCTGTACCATTTTCATGCATGCTAGAACAACTTATAGCTGCTGTTTAGCACAAATCAAATAAAGGGCATTTAAATAACCATATATGGAGTTTGAATTTGAATCTTGTATTCAAACCAACTTCATTTAATCTGTTGCTAGTTGCATTAGCCCAAAACACATTCATTTTGCCATGTCATGATCATGCATCATGTTGTGCATTGCATTGATTGTGTTCCTTTCTGTGTTGCCGGTATTTGTCCCCTCTCGATAGACGTGATACCGATGATGTGATCGTTGACACTGATGAAGACCCAATGTTATCTTCAGAAGTGCCAGGCAAGCAAAACCCCTTGTTCATTCCGATACAATCCTACCCTCTCGCTCCTGCTCTCTTTTACCGCATTAGGACAACACCGATTCAACTGTTACATGCTGCGGTAGTTGAACCCCTTTATCCTTTGCATGACCTGTCATTGCCACAGTAAATAGATGAAACCCACTAGCATGAGTAGGAGTTGTTTGAGCCCTGTTGTGCCTACTCATTCATGCTTGTTTGTCATGCCTGCTACTGCTTAGAGTTGAGTTAGGTCTGATTCATCGGGGATGAATCAGAGGCGTGTGAACATGTCCTACTGTGTGTGAGCTAAGTGTGTGAACACGATTTGGTAAAGGTAGCGGTGAGAGGCCATGTAGGAGTACATGGTGGGTTGTCTCATTGTAGCCGTCCTCAGGAACTGAGTTCTGTGTTTGTGATCCATGATTCAGCTACTACCATACATTGGGCCCTGAAATATGACCCCGCTCGACTTCTTATTCACCCTTGTCCTCTGTCCAGGAGTTGCAAGTAGTTTCTGGTGTTTGTAGTATGCTGGAGGCCGTGGACAGCGCTGACCGTAGGGGTGGGTTGTGATGCGGTAGGCACGTGGCCGGGTAAACCGGGCGCCCGTTTGGTGTCACGGAACCCTGTTCACATCGTTTGGGGCTGTGAGCGAAACTCCGGCCGGATCTCCTCATGGATGGAACCCGAATAGGCGATAAACCTGGACTAGAGACTTGAGTGTTTAGGTAGGTCGTGGTCTACACCCACGTCGGCTTTCGCTTGAAGTCTGCCGAGCACATGTCGTGTGCAGACGCTAAGTGGTGGAAACATGTATGAAGAAGTACACCCCTGCAGGGTTAATATCATCTATTCGAATAGCCGTGTCCGCGGAAAAGGACTTCTGGGTTGCTTATATCAGTTCATAGACAAGTGAAAGTGGATACTCTAAAATACGCAAGATAAGCGTGAGTGCTATGGATGGCGTTCTCGTAGGGAGACGGGAGCGGATCCATAGTGGTGTATTGATATGGTGAATATGTGGACTCGTGTGCGCCACCTCAAAAGAGTCGCTTGCAGTCGTAGTTAGGATAGCCACCGAGTCAAAGCTGGCTTGCTGCAGTTAAACCCCACCACCCCTTTGTTGATAATGATGCATATGTAGATAGATCTGATGTAAGTCTTGCTGGGTACATTTGTACTCACGTTTGCCTATTTTATGTTTTTGCAGAGAGACTTCAGTCTCACTAGTAATTCCGCGTGGTCTTCGACGTTTAGCTTGATACCTCAGCTACGATCTTGTGCCCTCGGCAGGATCTGATAGATAGTCAGGCTTCTCAGCCTTTTTCATTTATAGCTGTCTGTACTCAGACATGATAGCTTCCGCTTGTGCTTTGACTTGTATGCTCTGAGTGTTGGGTCATGAGACCCATGTTTGTAATATCTCGCTCCTCGGAGCCTATTGAATAAACTACTTGAGTCGTAGAGTCATTTTGTGATGCCATGTTGTATTGCACATATCGAGCATATTGTGTGTATGTTATTGAAATGCTTGGTATGTGTGGGATCTGACCATCTAGTTGTTTATCTTTAGTAGCCTCTCTTACCGGGAAATGTCTCCTAGTGTTTCCACTGAGCCATGGTAGCTTGCTACTGCTCCGGAACACTTAGGCTGGCCGGCATGTGTCCTTCTTCGTTCCTGTGTCTGTCCCTTCGGGGAAATGTCACGCGATGAATACCAGAGTCCTGTTAGCCTGCTACAGCCCGGTTCACCGGAGTCCTGCTAGCCCAGTGCTACAGCCTGGATTCACTCGCTGATGACCGACACGTTCGATGCTGGGTCATGGATGCCTGTCCCTGTAAGTCTGTGCCACTTTGGGTTTACGACTAGCCATGTCAGCCCGGGCTCCTTATCATATGGATGCTAGCGACACTGTCATATACGTGTGCCAAAAGGCGCAAACGGTCCCGGGCAAAGGTAAGGCGACACCCGTGGGAATACCGTGCGTGAGGCCGCAAAGTGATATGAGGTGTTACATGCTAGATCGATGTGGCATTGAGTCGGGGTCCTGACAGCGTTGGTATCAGAGCTTGACTACCTGTAGGATTACCAAGCCAAACTGGTCGAAGTTGAGTCTAGAAATTCTTTGGTTATATAAGGGAATTGATTGTGGGATGGAACGTAAGGCTCTTTTTACTCCTTATACCTCATGGCCTTCTGATCTGAGTCATCATCTTCTCTTCTATGGGGATTAAGAACTAGGTTATCTCTTCTTTCCATCAGGATCACGTGTTACTAATCCGTAGACTTATAGAATTGTTGGAATTAAGCCTCGTTTCAGATCCTATTACTTCCGTATGTTAATTGTTGATCTCGAGACCTTGATGTGTGGGCCCAGGCGCCTGCCTAATTAGTGTTAGGTTAGTTAGTGTTAATTAACTTAGTTAATTAGGTGAGCCACTGACATGCGGGCCCCGCCCGGCTAACTAAGTTAGTTAGGGCTAATCATATTTAGGTTAGTCACTGACCAGTGGGCCCAATCCAGTTAGTTAGGGCTAACTAACTTGGTTAGTTGACTGGGTCACTGACCAGTGGGTCCCACTGGTCAGGTTTGACCTGGTCGACGCCTTTGACCTGCTGACGTCACCCCGGCGTCATGCTGACGCAGTATATGCTTCTGGGATTTTAAATAAGTCAGAAATGATTTATTTATTTTCAGAATATGCCCTAAACTTCAATAAATCATAGAAATTCAACCGTAACTCCAAATTAAATAATTTATATATGAAAAATTATCAGAAAAATTCAAGGAATCCATCTGTACCATTTTCATGCATGTTAGAACAACTTATAACTGCTGTTTAGCACAAATTAATTAATGGCATTTGAATAATCACATATGGAGTTTGAATTTGAATCTTGTATTCAAACCAACTTCATTTAATCTGTTGCTAGTTGCATTAGCTCAAAACACATTCATATTGCCATGTCATAGCATGCATCATTTTGTGCATTGCATTGATTGTGTTCTTCTTTGTTGCCGGTATCTGTTCCCTCCCGGTAGACGATGTTCCGACGTTGTGATCGTTGACACTGATGAAGACTCAATGTTATCTTCAGAAGTGCCAGGCAAGCAAAACCCCCTTGTTCATTCCGATACAATCCCACTCTCTCGCTCCTGCTCTCTTTTACTGCATTAGGACAACAACGATTCATCTGTTACCTGCTGCGGTAGCTGAACCCCTTTATCCTTTGCATGACCTGTCATTGCCATAGTAAATAGATGAAACCCACTAGCATGAGTAGGAGTTGTTTGAGCCCTGTTGTGCCTACTCATTCATGCTTGTTTGTCATGCCTGCTACTGCTTAGAGTCGAGTCAGGTCTGATTCATCCGGGATGAATCAGAGGTGTGTGAACATGTCCTACGGTGTGTGAGCTAAGCGTGTGAACACGATTTGGTAAAGGTAGCGGTGAGAGGCCATGTAGGAGTACATGGTGGGTTGTCTCATTGCAGCCGTCCTCAGGAACTGAGTTCTGTGTTTGTGATCCATGATTCAGCTACTACCACGCATTGGGCCCGAAACCAATGGACCCTCTCGGCTTCTTGATCACCCTTGTCCTCTGTCCAGGAGTTGCAAGTAGTTTCTGGTGTTTGTAGTATGCTGGAGGCCGTGCGCAGCGCTGACCGTAGGGGTGGGCTGTGATGCGGTAGGCACGTGGCACGGTGTACCGGGCGCCCGTTTGGTGTCTTGGGAACCCTGTTCACATCGTTTGGGGCTGTGAGCGAAACTCCGGCCGGATCTCCTCATGGATGGAACCCGAATAGGCGATAAACCTGGACTAGAGACTCGAGTGTTTAGGTAGGCCGTGGCCGACACCCACGTTGGGCTTCCGCTTGAAGGTTGCCGAGTACATGTCGTGTAAACGGCGGTAAGTGGTGAGAGCGTGTGTGAAGAAGTACACCCCTGCAGGGTTAATATGATCTATTCGAATAGCCGTGTCCGCGGAAAAGGACTTCTGGGTTGCTTATATCAGTTCATAGACAAGTGAAAGTGGATACTCTAAAATACGCAAGATAAGCGTGAGTGCTATGGATGGCGTTCTCGTAGGGAGACGGGAGCGGATCCATAGTGGTGTATTGATATGGTGAATATGTGGACTCGTGTGCGCCACCTCAAAAAGTTACTCGCAGTCGTAGTTCAGGATAGCCACCGAGTCAAAGCTGGCTTGCTGCAGTTAAACCCCACCATCCCTTTGTTGATAATGATGCATATGTAGATAGTTCTGATGTAAGTCTTGCTGGGTACATTTGTACTCACGTTTGCCTATTTTGAGAGACTTCAGTCTCACTAGTATTTCCGCGTGGTCTTCGATGTTTAGCTTGTTACCTCAGCTACGATCTTGTGCCTCGGCAGGATTTGGTAGATAGTCAGGCTTCTCAGCCTTTTTCATTTATAGATGTCTGTACTCAGACATGATAGCTTCCGCTTGTGCTTGATTTGTATGCTCTGAATGTTGGGTCATGAGACCCATGTTTGTAATATCTCGCTCCTCGGAGCCTATTGAATAAAATACTTGAGTCGTAGAGTCATGTTGTGATGCCATGTTGTATTTGCACATATCGAGCATATTGTGTGTATGTTATTGAAATGCTTGGTATGTGTGGGATCTGACCATCTAGTTGTTTATCTTTAGTAGCCTCTCTTACGGGGAAATGTCTCCTAGTGTTTCCACCGAGCCATGGTAGCTTGCTACTGCTCCGGAACACTTAGGCTGGCCAGCATGTGTCCTTCTTCGTTCCTGTGTCTGTCCCTTCGGGGAAATGTCACGCGATGAATACCGGAGTCCTGTTAGCCCGCTACAGCCCGGTTCACCGGAGTCCTGCTAGCCCAGTGCTACAGCCTGGATTCACTCGCTGATGACCGACACGTTCGATGCTGGGTCATGGATGCCTGTCCCTGTAAGTTTGTGCCACTTTGGGTTTACGACTAGCCATGTCAGCCCGGGCTCCTTATCATATGGATGCTAGCGACACTGTCATATACGTGTGCCAAAAGGCGCAAACGGTCCCGGGCAAAGGTAAGGCGACACCCGTGGGAATACCGTGCGTGAGGCCGCAAAGTGATATGAGGTGTTACATGCTAGATCGATGTGGCATGGAGTCGGGGTCCTGACAGTAGGACGAACAACAATCATACCATAGGCTAGCTTCTAGGGTTTAGCCTCTCTGATCTCATGGTAGATCAACTCTTGTACTACCCATATCATCAATATTAATCAAGCAGGAGTAGGGTTTTACCTCCATCGAGAGGGCCCTAACCAGGGTAAAAACATCGTGTCCCTTGTCTCCTGTTACCATCCGCCTAGACGCATAGTTCGGGACCCCCTACCCCAGATCCGCCGGTTTTGACACCGGCAGGAACCTTTCTAGAGAAGGAGTTTCTCTCGAAAGAAGTGAGTGGGAGGAAAGTAGAACTTGATGAGGTAATTGCACCTTCTCTCAATTTGGAAAGTTGCTCAACCAAGAAATCCGTTCCCATGATGCCTACACCAACTAGAGAGTAAGCTAATGATGATGATCATGAAACTTCAGATCAAGTTACTACCAAACCTCGTAGGTAAACCAGAACATGATAAACACCACATTGGCACAGTAATCCTGTTCTGGAAGTCATGCTACTAGACCATGGAGAACCTACAAACTATGAAGAAGCTATGATGAGCCTAGATTTTGATAAATGGCTTGAGGCCAAGAAATCTGAGATAGGATCCATGTATGAGAACAAAGTGTGGACTTGGGTGGACTTGCTTGATGATCGGCAATCCATAGAGAATAAATGGATCTTCAAGAAGAAGACTGACGATGATGGTAATGTTACTGTCTACAAAGCTCGACTTGTCGCAAAAAGTTTTTGAGAAGTTCAAGGGGATGACTATGATGAGACTATCTCAATCGTAGCAATGCTTAAGTCTGTCCGAATCATGTTAGCAATTGCCACATTTTATGAAATCTGGCAAGTGGATGTCAAAACTATATTCCTTAAATGGATATCTCTAAGAAGAGTTGTATATGATGCAACCAGAAGTTTTTGTCGATCCTAAAGGTGCTAACAAGGTGTGCAAGCTCCATCGATCCATCTATGGACTGGTGCAAGCATCTCGGAGTTGGAATATATGCTTTGATGAGGTGATTAAAGCATATGGTTTTATACAGACCTACGGTGAAGCCTGTATTTACAAGAAAGTGAGTGGGAGCTCTGTAGCATTTCTAATATTATATGTGGATGACATATTGTTGATTGGAAATGATATAAATTTTTTGGATAGCATAAAAGGATACTTGAATAACAATTTTCGATGAAAGACCTCGGTTAAGCTGCATACATATTGGGCACCAAGATCTATCGAGATAGATCAAGACGCTTGATAAGATTTTCAATGAGCACATACCTTGACAAGATTTTGAAGGAGTTCAAAATAGATCAGTCAAAGAAGGATTTCTTGCCTGTATTGCTAGGTGTAAAGTTGACTAAGACTCAAAACCCGACCACGGCAGAAGATAGAGAGAGAATGAAAGTTATTCCCTATGCCTCAGCCATAGGCTCTATAAAGTATGCCATGCTGTGTACCAAACCTGTTGTGTACCTTACCATGAGTTTGGCAAGGGGGTACAATAGTGATCAAGGAGTAGATCACTGGATAGTGGTCAAAATTATCCTTAGAGAGGACTAAGGAAATGTTTCTCGATTATGGAGGTGTTAAAGAGTTGGTCGTAAAGAGTTACGTTGATGCAAGCTTTGACACTGATCTTAATGACTCCAAGTCTCAATCTAGATATTTATTGAACGTGGGAGCAATTGGCTTGAGCAGCTCCATGCAGAGCATTGTAGACATAGAAATTAGCAAAACACATACGGATCTGAATGTGACAGACCCGTTGACTAAACTTCTCACACAAGCAAAACATGATCACACCTTAGTACTCTTTAGGTGTTAATCACATAACGATGTGAACTAGATTATTGACTCTAGTAAACCCTTTGGGTGTTGGTCACATGGCGATGTGAACTATGGGTGTTAATCACATAAAGATGTGAACTATTTGTGTTGAATCACATGGTGAAGTGAACTAGATTATTGACTCTAGTGCAAGTGGGAGACTGAAGGTAATATGCCCTAGAGGCAATAATAAAGTTGTTATTTCATATTTCCTTATTTCATGATAAATGTTTATTATTCATGCTAGAATTGTATTAACCGGAAACATGATACATGTGTGGATACATAGACAAAACAATGTGTCCCTAGTAAGCCTCTACTAGACTAGCTCGTTAATCAAAGAAGGTTAAGTTTCCCAACCATGGACATGTGTTGTCATTTGATGAATGGGATCACACCATTAGGAGAATGATGTGATGAACAAGACCCATCTGTTAGCATAGCATATTGATCATTAAATTTTATTGTTGTTGCTTTCTTCATGTTAAATACATATTCCTTCGACTATGAGATTATGCTACTCCCGGATACCGGAGGAATGCCTTGTATGCTATCAAACATCACAACGTAACTGGGTGATTATAAAGATGCTCTACAGGTATCTCCAAAGGTGTTTGTTGGGTTGGCATAGATCGAGATTATGATTTGTCACTCTGAGTATCAGAGAGGTATCTCTGGGCCCTCTTGGTAATGCACTACAAAAAAGACACATCCGTGACATTTGGGCCGAACGAATTTTTTCCCTGTCATACTTATGACACTTCTGTGACGATAATTATGACAAAATACGGATCATGATAGATGTGGTGGGATCCTACTTCTGTGATAAAAAATCATGACAGAAAATGGGCTTTTCGTCCCGGGCGGGCCTGAGACGCACCTACATGACATTCTTTGGGTCGTCCATGACGAAAAAATCATGGTAGAAGCTAGGGCGAGGAAAAATTCGGGGAGTTTCCCGGTTACGGCGTGTGGTCGGGGGCCGAGCGATGCACGTTTCTCTCATACACTTACGCGCGTGGGTGCGAGGCGTTGGGCTCTAACTGAACCCGAGCGAGGCATTCGCCTACAGAACCCAAGCGATTGCACTAGCTACGTTACTGAACCCCGATCAATCCCTTGCTGTTGACTAAACCCGATCGAGCGATTCCTTCGCTACTACTGCTAAGTAAAGCCAATTGAACCTTCTGCCTCTTCATGAACAGTGAGCATTGTTGGGTGTTGGATGAATAGTTCCCACTGGGGGTTGGATGAACAGGACCCCATGGGGGTGTAGAAGCCGTTGCTGCTGGATGAACATGACCCTAATCGAGCCGGTTGGGGTTGCATGAACAGGACGACCCCATGCAGGGATGGATGAAAAGTAGCCCGTGGAGGGGTGGTTGAATAGGACCCCGTGGAGAGGGCTGGGTGAACAGTAGCCGGTGGAGGAGCGGTGGAGGCTAGAAGAACAGGAGCCCGTGGATGAACGGTCGCAGGTGGATGCTGAGGAGGTCAATGGTGGATGAACAGTAGCTCGTGGAGGCTGGAGGAGGTCGACGGTGGATATGTACAGTAGCATGTGGAGTCTCGTTTTTCGATACGCCACACCCCTCCCGATGAACAGGACCAGCATTTTGACCGTAGCGCTCCAACACAAATCTGTTTCCTCTGTTTTGCGGCGCCACACCACTCTCGATCAGCAGGACCCCGTTTTGAACATAGGCACTCAAACACAAGTCCGTTTCCTCTGTCTTGCGGTACGCCAGACCCCTCCCAATGAACAGGATCCCATTTCGCGGTAGAACACAAGGTCGTTTCCTACATTTTGCGGTACACCATGCCTCATTTCGATCAGTTGTTCTGTCCAAGCCGGTTGCCTCCCAATGAACACGATCCATTCCAACCCAGTCTATTGCCTCCCGATGAGTAGGACGTGTTCTGACCCAGTCACTTGGCTCCCGGTGGAGACGATGTTGTTTCCTCTGTTCAGACCCAGCCGGTTAGCTGGAGATGAAGAGGACAACATCGCTGTCATACATTTCCTCTCCATGTACACAAGCACTGGCTGTTCGTATGCGCGAGTACGTGTTTCAAGACCCCGCTCATATGTATATATGTGGCCATATTTTTGGCGTGTGGCTGTATGTACGTGTACACGGTTTAGATGGGACAGCCTGAACTGTTACGTGAGGGGCTCTACTATGACATGTGCTGCTACTTACTCAGCCACGGTTCATCGTTGCAGAGTGACCGATTGACTAGTATGTGCATACATGTTCGCGACAATACAAACAACGCTATGTCGGCTTCGACCGGGTGGGTCCCAGCTGTCAGGGAGGATAAGGACGCACTTCCTTGCGTGCGAAGATATAGCTGTTGGGTCCCAGCTGTCAACGGGAATCTTTTTTTTTTGCCCGTAATAAGGATGCACTTCCTTGCGTGCAAAGATGTAGCTGGTGGGTCCTAGCTGTCAGGAGAGAAAACAATATTTTTCAGGGTTAAAATGATGCAGTTGCATGCATGAGTCCATGGGCGTGGTGCGTCCCCACTGTCAGCCTCTCACGTACAGTCATCTTTCGATGACTCTCGTTTGTTGACCATGTTGACCACACCGTGTCGAGGACACCAAGGCCACTGGATGACAGCGAGGCCACAGACTAGAACGACCTGGAGTGGTAAGACGCGACAATGGTGTCGCAGATGGAGAGGAGTGTGAAACTTGACTGGTTCGGGTGCGCGGCAGCACTGCCACCCACGGGAAACATGAGGAAGAACAGAGGATGAAGAAGTAGCATGGCTGTTGGATTAAAATCCAATGGTCCGGCTACAAGAATCATTTGTTGATTAAGTTGACAAAGCCTTGCGTACGCGTCAACTTAGTAGGCCCACAAGTCAGCCACCAAATCTGCTGGGTCCCAGCTGTCATCGGGAGGAATAGTTTTTTCGCATAAGAAGGAGGTACTTCCTTCCGTGCGAAAATATAGCCAGTGGGCCCAGCTGTCAGGGGGAGGAAACATTTTTTTATCTTAATAAGGAGGAACTTTCCTTGCCTGCAACCATGGACCTCGTGGGTCCCAGCTATCAGGCTCTCCATGTACATTCCTCTTCCAATGACTCTCGTTTGTTGACCATGCCGTGCTAAGCTCAGTGACGCAGTGGACGACAGTGAGGCCCCGGACGGGAATGACCTGGATATGGGAAGACATGGCAGTGGAGTCGCATATTGAGAGGAGTACAAGGGTTATAACTAGTTCTGGTGTGGCGTGGGGTTGCAGTCGGTGGAGAATAACAGGACGTGTGGAGGGGTAGAGGGATAGCCTGGCCGGCGGTGGGGTAGGGCTTCGTAGCGATGCATGCTAAGTAGAGCCGCTAGCCATCGGAGGCTGGAGCATGCGGTCTCGACGATGCTGGAGGAAGATTACAAGAGATTGAAGGTGCATGTCGGTCGTTGGATATAAATCCAATGGTTGCGGGTGTCAGAATCATTTGTTGACTAAGTTGACAATGCCTTGCATAGGCTTGGACATATTGGCCCACATGTTAGACTGCAAAAATGTGGCATATATTTAACCTATTTTTCTAGAATTTATAGTCCATTTGCTGGGTTGGGTGAACAAATAATTTCGTGTTAATGCGGCCCATTTAATATTTTCTAAGAAATCCCAGCCCATTTGCACTTTCTTGAAATACACAAATTAGTTGCTCTTGTTGTACATATAATATTAGGTTAAAGGGAGCAATTAATATCAAAAAATAAACTGGAGCGACACATTATATATATATACATATATATAATTAACAAATTAGTGAGTTATTGCTCAGGAAAAATGAGCACGTTATTATTACATTGGTCCTTAAAATCTTCGCAAGCTTTTGTACGCAATCACCAGGATTTTCCTTGCCAACTTCTGTTAAACATTTACTTTTATAAGTTAATAAGAAGTGGGATGTTTTTATAATGTATATATAAGTCTCTACTAAATATACGATAATAGTAATAATATAAATATATATAATGTGGTTAGAAGGGAAAACATAAATTGGACACAACATTATTCTTATATATAGATAAATAGAACATAGATTTGTGTTTTATTAAAAAATACATTGGGCTGCTGATCTTTAAGAAAAAAGTAAAACCTACGCTAGGAGGCCCATAGGCCGGTACATACATGATGGACCTCAAAAAATAAGTTGAAACAACTATCTCGGTATGTCGTGGGCTATGCATGTTAAAAAAACCTAGGCCTAGCTGATACTTGTTCGCCCTCTGGAAAAATATGATACCGGCTAGATCCCCGATACCCCTTTTCCGCAACAGCAAAAAAAGATCCCCGATACCCCTGAAAAAAAAGCTCCCCGATGACATCGTTGGAAATTTATTTCGTTTATTTACTATAGGTTGACAAACCCGTGGGCCTCAACATCAGTATACAATTAGGAGGAAGATTGTTTTTCCAATGAGGCACTTGCTTGCGTACGGCTTGGACCTGGTGGGTCCCCACTGTCAGTCTCTCGGCGTACAGTCCTCTCCCAATTCCTCTCGTTTATTGAGCATGTTGACAACGGCATACGGCGGCGCCACAGTGAGTGCACACGGACCAGAAAGAACCGCAGCTGGGGAAGTCACCTTCATTCTTTCGAACATACCGCACTAACCCGGTGGCTGCATGCTTCTCACCCAAAAGTTGTACTACCCGGGTTCGCTTCCAACTGGTGCAGTTGAAAAATATTTAACACTTGCCAAAAATTCGTCCCTAGTTTACCCAGTTTTTCGCACACTCAACATTGTCTTGCCATTTTGAAAATAGCATATCTTTTTGACTTTGCATCATATGAAGATGAGCTATACGGAATGTTGATCAGCAAGATGTTAACTTGTTGTTAGTTTAATTTTTTACCATGAATAAAATTTCCAACATTCTGTTATCCATGTTTGAAAAGTGTCTGTTGATTTAAATCTCTGCCTCTGAAACATGCAGTTTCTTATCTGAAAAATTACTTGGACAAGTAGCCATCAGCGGTGTTGGATTCGATGCAGCGCTTCTTCAATCCCCCGGTAGCGCGAGGGGGAAATAAACTTCCGTCCCGTGCTGCCGGTTGGGGAATAAAGCGATCTGGATTAAAGAGGGGGGCGGCGGAGCGACTGAAGAAGCACATCAGACGCGATTATTTTTCTCAGTGGATGGGTCTTGATGGTGTTTTCTTTACTTGCCTCTACACCATACAACTTGTATTTTTTGCCTCCTAGTCCGTGGTGGACCAGCAACACATTTGCTAGGCGGGCCAGCCTACAGAAAGCAGCACTAGGTTTTTCCTCAAGCCCCCAGAACAACGCAGTACTATGTTAGTTTTGAGGCCGAAAACATTAAAGCAGGGGTTGAGCGGGGGAGGGGGAAGACAGAGAAAAAAGATAAAAAAAGAGTTGATGCGTCGTTGCTACCCTAACAAGCAGGTGCAATTCTTCTCGGGAAGGTGTGCAGTTGACACCCACACATCACAAATCCCACAGTAGACATACTAACAGGTTCATACACAAGTACAATAGAAAAGGTAAACATTCGTATCAAACTCAGGCTCCATGAGACGTTCATATTCATAGCCAACATACACAATCAATAACTCAAACGATTCATATATACACAAGTTTAGCATGTCTATGCATCCAAATGATTGATAGATCACAAACAATATTCATAGATAATTCACAAAAAGATTCAGATATATGCATGTTCAGTATGTTTATGCATCCAAATGATTGAGATCATAGCGAATATCATCCATGGAAAAACTTTAATTACCTAGGGTATAGACTGATCAATGGTGTTCCGTCCGAGGTACTTCTTGCTAAAATTAATGCTTGTACGATTAAACTTTCGAGTACATGAGAGGCAGTATAGACAATCTAAACTTTGCTTGTAGGTTTATCCTTGAGATAGTGGCCTTGATGCTAAGGCGAGAGGGAGGTTTGAGTAACTTGGCCGCTACTTTCATCCAACTTGTTTACTGGCTCATCTTGGTCCTATTGCTCGCCAAAATCCTACACTGCAGACAAGAAAGGAGGCAGTCGATAAAATGAACCACCCCAATTTTTTGTGTAGTTCAACTGAAATGGAGCATCCCTGGCATGTAGACTGATTAAGTGCCAGATGAATATACACATCAACCAACTTGTCTAGAATATTTAGACTCCATGCCATACAGTTTGCTGCCATATGCGCTGATAACCAAAAGGCAGAAGTTGGGACAAAATACTGTACTGCATTTTTCTGGGCTATGAGCCAAGTAATATTTTTGGTGTTCACTCCTAATACTTGAAGTTTGACAACTGGTTGACGCCGGTTGATACTCAAATGAATATACACACTTCTTCTTGTCAACATTGATGTTTGTCTGAGTGAACTTTCGAGTACATACCAGTAGCATAACTATCTGTCCATCAGATCTTTATGTGCAGTTCTACTGAAATCGCCCAATGTAATGATTTGCCTGCGAGTTCAGGCTCCAAGTTACTCCTTTATGAAATCGGCAAACAGTAGTACAATACCAAATTACAAATACATATAAAAAGCACAATAATCAGGATAAAGACCAGTACCAACCTGTGTGAGGTAGCATATCAATTACTATTTCCTTTGACTAGAAGCCGAGATAAGCGACTGGCATGAAATGAAGGAAGCAAGCAAGCCCAGACAAAGCGACCGATAGGAAGGGAAGCAAGCTATCGACGAAATGAAGCACCCAAAGTTTTTGTGCAGTTCCACCAAAATCGAGCATCCCTGTTGAGGGAGTCCTGGATTAGGGGGTCCTCGGACAGCCAGACTATATACTTTGGTCGGACTCTTGGACTATGAAGATACAAGATTGAAGACTTCGTCCTGTGTCCGGGTGGGACTCCCTTTTTCACGGAAGGCAAGCTTGGCAATTCAGATATGTAGATCTTGAAAGTGCTAGTTATCGACTAGAGGGGGGTGAATAGGCGTTTTTTATCAAAGTCTTCATAACATGGATGTTTCGAAGATAAACAATAGAAATGACCTAATTGAAAAGCAGCGGAAGATAAACTACAACAAGCAAGCCATAGTCAAGTATGCAATAATGTGAACGTACAAAGACTAATAACAACTAGGTAGTAAGGATCAGAATGGAAGATAGTATGAAGCCAATCAACGATAGTAGTCAAGCAGTGAAGTCAAACAAATAAGACAAATAAGCAATGACTTCACGAAGACAAACGCAAAGTAAAGGAGGGAAGGGATAGAACCAGTCACTTGTTGAAGACACAGGATTTGTTGGACCAGTTCCAGTTGCTGTGACAACTGTACGTCTGGTTAGGGAGGCTAAGATTCAACTCAGAAGACTGCGTCTTCACCTTATTCCCCTTGAGCTAAGGACACACAGTCCTCGCCCAATCACTCTGCTAAGTCTTCAAGGTAGACTTCCGAACCTTCACAGACTTCGTTCACCGGCAATCCACAATGACTCTTGGATGCTCAGAACGCGACGCCTAACCGGCTGGAGGATACACAATCCTCAAGTGTAATAAGTCTTCAAGTCACACAGACAAAAAGACTTCAGTGATGCCTAACACTCTTTGGCTCTGGGTGTTTGGGCTTTGTCCTCGCAAGGATTTCTCTCTCAAAGGCTTCGAGGTGGGTTGCTCTCAAAACGACAAAAGCCGTAAACTAACTCTGAGCAGCCACCAATTTATGGTCTAGGGGGTGGGCTATTTATAGCCACAAGGCAACCCGACCTGATATGTCCGAAATGACCCTGGGTCACTAAGGAACTGACACGTGTTCCAACGGTCAGATTTCAAACACACATGGCAACTGTACTTGGGCTACAAGAAAAGCTGACTCGGCCAGCTCTGGATAAGATTTGCACTCATTGTCTTCGCTCGAAGACATAGGATTTGGGTTGAGCATCACTTCAGTCACTCTGACTTTGTTCACTTGGACCCCACTTAACAGTACGGTGGTTCCTATGACTCAACAAAGAAGAAAAGGAAACAACGAAACAACTCAGTCTTCGCGCTCCATAGTCTTCACTCAATGTCTTCTCATGTCACAGTCTTCAGTGTGAATATCTTCACACACCACCATTGTCTTCAATGTCTTCATTCATTTTTAGGGGTCATCTCCGGTAGGTAAACCGAATCAATGAGGGACACTTCCTGCGTTATCCTGCAATTCTCACAAACGCATTAGTCCCTCAACCAACTTTGTCGTCAATACTCCAAAACCAACTAGGGGTGGCACTAGATGCACTTACAATCTCCCCCTTTTTGGTGATTGATGACAAACTGGTTGAAGTTTTCAACGGGAAAGAAGTATGTGAAATTGTAAAGGATAGCGTATTGTCTTCATAAGTGGCAAGGGCTCCCCCTGAAGATGTGCATATAAATAACTTGCTTTTGGAATGCAAATGCACATGGCAGGTTGTACTTGTGGAGATCCTCTTCAACTTATGAAGATAATTCATCATGCACGAAATGATATAACTAAGAGAATGACATGCATAATGAAAAATGGACGTCTGCATAATGATCTAAGTGCGGAAGTTATCATCGCACGTGGAAACGCAAAGAAGTAGTAGACGACCATCAAGTTTAAGTGTCACAACTCAAAGAACGAAGTGTATCAAAACGCAAGAGTTGTAAGCACTAGGCAAAAATATAAAGCAACCGCCCTTATGAACCCGCTTGAAGACTATCAACTCATATGCTTCTCCCCCTTTTGTCAGTAATGACCAAAAAGGTTTGAAGACATAGAGCATCTACTCGTCCTCATGAGGAGTAGGTGAAGCAGTAGGGTTGTCGTTGTTGTTTGGCGGTGCAGACGAACTTGGTGCAGTGTCAATGCATGCAGAAGTAGGGGGCGGTGAAGTTGCATCGTCTTCATCATCGATCACATTGGCCTTTACAGTTACCGCGGAGGAAGAATAGTCAGAGTCTTCAAGAGATGGAGTTCTACGTAGGACAACATTCTATGGAGGAGTGGAGTCAAACTTGAATCTTTCAGTGAAGCCATCATCTTGAAGATCTGCTTCAGCACTGAGCAAGGTCAAACTCTTCCATGATCGCCGACAAGTTTCGTGTGTGACAAATGCATTCTTGGTGGCAAGGTTTCGAATGCGATTTACATCCACCAAGAGGCTTTGCATCTGACGCTTGAGCCAAAAATGATGCTTATCTTGTTTCTGATGCAGGGCCACAAGAAGTTCTCGGTCATTTAGGACCTGAGAGCGCTTCCGAGGCCTTTGAGCAATTGTGCTCTCAGTAGCTTCAGTTGACGCATGATGAGGTAGACGAGTGTTTCCAGCCATTGGATAGACACGAGCTACTGCTTGGACTCCTTCAATAGGCTGAGTGAAGCTTTGGTGTTCAGCATTTTGAAGACAAAGAGGCTTCTTGGCTGGCTCAGGGTATATGGCTTCAACTGACATATCAACCTCTGGTAGAAAGATCACATGATTGCGAGCAGAGGGCTGATAGTTGATAGCAGAATGTTGCTTGATGAGGCGCATGACCCATGGAGCATAGAATTTCAGTCCGAAAAGGTCAGATCCAGATGCAGCCAGTTGCCTGATGAAGAAATCTTGTGCATTGAAGCTGATGCCATTGAGGATTTAAAAGACCAATGTCTTCATGGCTCCTTCAAGTTTTGCAGCTGATGAATGTCCTTTGATAGGCCATAGAGTCCGCCTGATGATGTGATATATGGTGCACGGCAGATACTCAAGGTCATCAACAAAGAACACCTTTGGGTATTCAGCGTCATGAGGCAATGGCTTCATCATGCTCAACATCTGGCTCATGTTGGGTTCAGGCTTATGGAAGATGCTCTCCAGTGCATTGCGGTGGTTTTGACAACCAGGTTCATACAGCTCTCCGAGAGTGGATAGGCCTGTAAGCTCAATGATGTCAAGAGCTTTGGCTTCATGATGAACATTTCCTGTCATCCACTCGAGAACCCATGTCTTTGTATCTTTGTATAGCCGCAAATGTGGAGGGTAGCATAGAATTGAAGCAATAGTTCTTCATTCCAATGTTCTTTCTCTGTCACAAAGCTGAGCAGACCAGCATCACGAAATCAGTCAAGTACTTCTTCTAAGCATGGCAGTCCAGCAATGGCTTCAGTGTCGAGGCGCATATGAGGGAAAATGTGCCCTTGATCATACAGAACACAGGAGTAATAGCTTCGTTGTTGATGACTCTAGAAACGATCTGATGATATTCTTGGCCTTGTGTAGGGGTTCTTTGAGTTGTCAAAGAATGAGTTGTGGCTTTTGAAGCCATTTGCATTGAAGGACCCGACAGATGTGGCAGTACCTGGAAACCTTGGCAGTCTTGGCTTTGGCTTCTGGACCTGAGGCCTATGCTCAATGTGATAGTCAAACTGAGGACCAGAGGCATTAGGTGGAGGGACCAGACTGGGCCATCTTACTATGATTAGCTCTCCATGGTTGTATGCTTGCTCAATTGTATAGGGCCTTGGTGGCGGAACAGGAGCAGTTGCAGCAACAGTGGCTTCAGGCTGCACAACAGAAGCTTCAGGAGCATTTTCAGCATTGATTTCTGGTACGGTGCTTGGGATAGGCTCCACATTAGCTTCAGCAATGACTATGTCATTGGCTTCATTGGTGTTGGTGGTGGCAGCCTCAAGGTTTTCAACCTCCACTTGATGAGCTGGAGGGTCAGGCACAGACACGTTCACTTCATGAACAGCTTCTTCAGGAATGGGGGAGTAGGGACACGTTCTTCTTGAAGTTCGTCATCGGCTGATGTAGCCGGATTGTCTTCAGCAGCTGGGGCTTCAGACACGGAGACACTCACAGTTGGAGTGGCTTCTGAAAACACTTGACGTGCAACAGGTTGATGGTGCACTTCTCCTTCTGGAATGCTCGGAAGAGGGATTTGAGGCCTTGGTCCTTTGCGAATCCTTTGTAATACAGGCGACGCCTTTGGAGATGGAGTAGGCAGGTCCTCATCCTCTTCAACTTTCACGGATGGTGTGACTTGTTGTTGTTGGGGAGTACTGGGGGAGTCTTGTTGTTGCGGGCGATCAGCCCATGAAGCATCATGAGCAATTGGCGTCAGAGGACGACCAATGCTGATGATTTCGCTGTTCATAAGAACAAGCGATGATACCACATTATATTCAATTTGAGGAAGAACTTCATCATCTTCAACATTGTCATGGTGACCAATGTCTTAAGCAGTGATGGGATCAACTGCTGGAATCTCTTCAGCTTCAGGAGCCGCTGTGGAAGCAGGCTCATGAACAGTCATTCGTAGTTCTTGGGTTTCAGATGTAGGACGAACCACTGAGATGGGTTGAACAACAAGGGGCTCTGTGGGAGCAGCCCAATTTTTCTTGGTCTTGCGCTTCTTCTTGGAGGGAGCAGCATCAGAGGCTTCTGAGGTTTTCCTTTTTCTGGCTTCAGCCTCTGCAGCCCTCGTCTTCTTCTGTTCTGAAGCGGTTGACATGACCTTTGGCTTCGAGCCAGTCATGCTGCTAGGGAAGACTATGCGAGGTTCATGTCACATCCCTAGTTCTGGCCTGACCTATGCTTGCTTCCATGTGTGCATCATGTTTAAATTTTTGAAACTTGAACTAAGGAAATTTGGAAGCCTCAAAACCCTAAATAAAAGAAGGGCAAAAACCCTAAAATCTCATTCATTGTTCCAAAATGCTCCTCTTAAATGTTTGATAATTTTTGGCAAGGGTTCTGGTCCCAACCAAAATATTGAACATTTTTAAGGATTTATTTTTGGGACTTTGAATTTAAATCATTAGCTATTTGAATTTGAATTATATTCATATAATTAGAATATAATTTCAAATACCCCCTGAAATATTTTATGAGCTTTTGGAAAAGTTCATCTAGCAAAATAAAAATATTCAGAGGAGTTTTTGGCATTGTTTGAATTTGTTTAAATTCAAAACAATGGCAAAAGATATTAATAAAAGAAAACAAAACAATAAAACAGAGCAAAGAGCACATACCTGGCGACTTACCTGTGAAGCCCACCTGGTGGCCCAACAGGATCGGCCCAGCGCGGCCCAGCCCACCCTTTTCCAGTCGTCTTCCTCGCCTTGCACCGAAGCAGCTCGGTGGCGAGTGCTGGCGATGCCCCGACCACCTCCTGCTTGCCGCCTTCCCCTCGTTGCCCTGGACTCCGTCCGCGACGCCACGCAGCCCCTGGCCCTTCTCACTCCCTCTGTGCTCCTCCCCCTTCTCTGCTCTCTCCCGCAGCACCACCGACACGCCACCATCGCCGCCGATGCCGATTGCCGCAGCCACCGGCCACCCCACGCCCTCCCGCTGAGCTCAGGAGCTCTGCCACTCTGTCCTCGACCCACCTCACCGAGCCACGCCCTCCAGAAGCCCCCGAACGACCCCACCGGGCTCGTCTTCTACCTCGGACCCGCCGGCCATCACCGTCAAATTCGTCGGCTCCGGACTGTCCCCGACCTCGCCGAGCGTTCCGTCGGCACCGCTGTGAGCCCCCGGTCCTCTTCCCCCTAATCCCACCTTCGTTTGATTGCCGTAGCCGCCGCCCCCTTGCTAACAGCAGCCGCCGCCGCATGGGATCGTCGCCGGCGAAACCCCGGTGACCATTCGATCACGGGCGTGCACCCGTTGTGCTCGCCGTGACCCGTAGAGCCCCTCCAGCGCCTCAGCTCCCTCGTTTGCGAGCAGCAGCGCCGAACCCGACCGCACCCGAACTCCGGCCGCCGCTCACGAGCTCGGCGTCGTCGGTACCGGCCACCACAGGCACGGCCACCACCACCGTTCGATGCGCACCAGCAAGGGCTCTCGAACGAGCCCAAGCACGGCCTCGCCCGTGCCCTGTAGCGTGTTTCCGACGGCCGCCACCGTCCCGGGCCTCGCCGGCGTCGAGACGCCGGCGGGATTGACACTACTGACCAGGGGTTTGACCCCGTTGACTACTGACCATGTGGGCCCAGTTTGACCCCCTGGGTCAATGACAGGTGGGGACCAGCTCTGTTATTTAATTAGGATTAGTACTAATTGAATTAGTTAAACTAATTACCCCTGCTGACACTGACAGTGGGCCCCGTGGCTATAAATTTGATTAGTTAGAATTAATTAACTCTGTTAGTCACCTGAGTCACTGACCAGTGGGCCCCACGGGTCAGGTTTGACCCGGGGCGCCCAGTTGACTCTGCTGACGTCACAGTGACGTGGTGCTGACGCCATAAATCATTTTCTGGATTTATTATTATTCAGGAAATTCCAGAAAATGCCTAAAACTTCTAAAATTCATAGTAATTCAACCGTAGCTCCAAATCAAACAAGTCATATATGAAAAATGATTAGAAAAATTTAAGGAATCCGTCTGTACCATTTTCATGCATGTTAGAACAACTTATGCCTACTGTTTTGGACAAAACAAATAAATGGCATTTAAACTCTCACATATGGAGTTTGAATTTGAATCTTGTATTCAAACCAACCCCATTTAACTTGTTGCTAGATGCATTAGCCCAAAACACATTCATATTGCCATGTCATAGCATGCATCATATTGTGCATTGCATTGATTGTGTTCCCTTCTGTGTTGCCGGTATTTGTCCCCTCTCGATAGACGTGATATCGATGATGTGATCGTTGACACTGATGAAGACTCAATGCTATCTTCAGAAGTGCCAGGCAAGCAAAACCCCCTTGTTCATTCCGATACAATCCTACTCTCTCGCTCCTGCTCTCTTTTAATGCATTAGGACAACACCGATTCATCTGTTACTTGCTGCGGTAGCTGAACCCCTTTATCCTTTGCATGACCTGTCATTGCCACAGTAAATAGATGAAACACACTAGCATGAGTAGGAGTTGTTTGAGCCCTGATGTGCCTACTCATTCATGCTTGTTTGTCATGCCTGCTACTGCTTAGAGTTGAGTCAGGTCTGATTCATCGGGGATGAATCAGAGGCGTGTGAACATGTCCTACTGTGTGTGAGCTAAGTGTGTGAACACGATTTGGTAAAGGTAGCGGTGAGAGGCCATGTAGGAGTACATGGTGGGTTGTCTCATTGCAGCCGTCCTCAGCAACTGAGTTTTGTGTTTGTGATCCATGAAAAACTACTACCACACATTGGGATCCTTAATTGACTCTCTCGACTTATTAATCAACATGATCTCTGTCCAGGAGTTGCAACTAGTTTCTTGTGTTTGTAGGTAGTGTTAGTAGTCTACCAAGTGGCACCCGGTATAGGTGGGCTTGGGACAGACTAGGCACAGTGGCACGGTGTACCAAGTGGCACCCGGATGGTGGGCTTGGGAACCCTGCACACATCGTTTGGGGCCGTGAGCGACACCCCGGCCGGATCTCCTTGCGGATGGAACCCGAATAGGCGATAAACCTGGACTAGAGACTTGTTCGGTTAGTCAGGTCGTGGCCGACTCCCTCGCCCAGCTTCCGCTTGAAGGTTGCCGAGGTACATGACGTGTACAGGACGGTAAGTGGCGAAAGCGTGTGTGAAGATGTACACCCCTGCAGGGTTATCATTATCTATTCGAATAGCCGGATTTCTCGGATATGGAAACTTGGACCCCTTGTACAGTTCATAGACAAGTGAAAGTGGATATTCTAAAATACGCAAGATAAGCGTGAGTGCTATGGATGGCGTTCTCGTAGGGAGACGGGAGTGGATCCATAGTGGTGTATTGATATGGTGAATATGTGGACTCGTGTGCGCCACCTCAAAAGAGTTACTTGCAGTCGTAGTTTAGGATAGCCACCGAGTCAAAGCTGGCTTGCTGCTGTTAAACCCCACCATCCCCTTTGTTGATAATGATGCATATGTAGATAGATCTGATGTAAGTCTTGCTGGGTACATTTGTACTCATGTTTGCCTATTTTATGTTTTTGCAGAGAGACTTCAGTCTCGCTAGTAGTTCCGCGTGGTCTTCGACGTTTAGCTTGTTACCTCAGCTACGATCTTGTGCCTCGGCAGGATCTGGTAGATAGTCAGGCTTCTCAGCCTTTTTCATTTCTAGATGTCTGTACTCAGACATGTTAAGCTTCCGCATGTGCCTTGGTTTGTATGCTCTGAATGTTGGGTCATGAGACCCCTGTTTGTAATATCTCGCTCCTCGGAGCCTATTGAATAAATACTTGAGTCGTAGAGTCATGTTGTGATGCCATGTTGTATTTGCACATATCGAGCATATTCTGTGTATGTTATTGAAATGCTTGGTATGTGTGGGATCTGACTATCTAGTTGTTTATCCTTAGTAGCCTCTCTTACCGGGAAATGTCTCCTAGTGTTTCCACTGAGCCATGGTAGCTTGCTACTGCTCCGGAACACTTAGGCTGGCCGGCATGTGTCCTTCTTCGTTCCTGTGTCTGTCCCTTCAGGGAAATGTCACGCGATGAATACCGGAGTCCTGTTAGCCCGCTACAGCCCGGTTCACCGGAGTCCTGCTAGCCCAGTGCTACAGCCTGGATTCACTCGCTGATGACCGACACGTTCGATGCTGGGTCATGGATGCATGTCCCTGTAAGTTTGTGCCACTTTGGGTTTACGACTAGCCATGTCAGCCCGGGCTCCTTATCATATGGATGCTAGCGACACTGTCATATACGTGTGCCAAAAGGCGCAAACGGTCCCGGGCAAAGGTAAGGCGACACCCGTGGGAATACCGTGCGTGAGGCCGCAAAGTGATATGAGGTGTTACATGCTAGATCGATGTGGCATTGAGTCGGGGTCCTGACAGCGTTGGTATCAGAGCTTGACTGCCTGTAGGATTACCAAGCCAAACTGGTCGAAGTTGAGTCTAGAAATGCTTTAGTTATGTAAGGGAATTGATTGTGGGATGGAACGTAAGGCTCTTTTTACTCCTTATACCTCGTGGCCTTCTGATCTGAGTCAACCTCCTCTCTTCTACGGGGATTAAGAACTAAGCTTCTCATCTATCTACTAGGATGACGAGTTACTATGTTAGAGACTTATAGGATTGATAGTTTCAAGCCTCAATTCAGTTTCTACCTCTGTATGCTAACTATTGACCTCGGAACCTTGATATTGTGCTTCTGAGTGGCTATGCCACCATTTTTGTAGCATGTCTCCAATCTTTTGAGCATTTACAGCCGTTATGCTGTCCGAGTCATCCCAGGTTTCTAAATAGTCTGATGCATTTGCAAATCCCTTCTTTTCGTTCCGATGTCTGTTTAGGCCAGATTAACCACACCAACTAGTGTGTTGAGGTACTTCATTGCCTCGGTATATATGTTGGAGCTAGTATTATGACCCTAGGTGTCTTAGAGTACCACCTAGTAAGCTAGCCATGATTTGTGTTCCCAGTGTGATGATTCTGGCCTTTATTCTTGAAAGCATCCCGTGATGCCACTTAGTAGTAGGTATTCTACTCCTTGGGTTTGAACCCGAGATTCATCCTACTTACTTCATGTTGATAGTGTTTTCTAGTCCCTTTAGGATATTAGTAACCTTTGCGATAGCCCTCGAGGTTCGTGATACATCCTTCTTCCAATTACCATGAACCATTCTTGGCAGGAGTTCTTCTGAACCAAAAGATGACAACAAGAGTGCTCTCGATGAGTTCTCCATGCTATATTGTGACTCTGCCAGCTCAACCTTTCTGCATGGGTTATCTGGAAGAATTATGTTGAACTTGGTTCGGCATACTAATCTATGCATCCACAACTCAGAAAGTTATATGTTCCTTTGAGTTGTCCCTCTTTAGTTGTCTACTGACCTTCGTCTATCAATTGATAGTCAAGAGTATGCGTGCGTTCGTTTATCGATGCCTATTACGCTTGTGGTCCGTCAAGCCATTCTATCCGGAATGACTAGGAGGAACAAACTCCAGTACCTCTTCCATACCCAGGATTGGGTCAAAGAAGTTGTGCTCCGCAGATCAAATAGCTATCCAGCTTTTGTTCTGTTCTACCTTGGAGTATTACCATCTTTTATATCGGGATTATTATAGGAACTGCACACCATCCTATGAACTCTTGGTACAGTGATACTTCTTGCCATCATTGTTCATTCCTCGGTTCCTGTGTTATTGTAACCGGAATGCCGACAAGTGAATCATGGTGTGTGAAATCAATACTGCTAGCAACTCCGTTGCTTGGTAGTTAAATGGACAATATTCTCATTCTTAGCGTGTTGGTTATTGAATCATCATTCTAAGATAGACTGTGCTACCTAGTCCCTATTTCTGGTGCACTCTCCGATCAATGAGTTAGGATAATGCCAATCCTTGCTTATTTGATCATATCGTCTTGCCCTGAAAAGCAAGATTATTCTTGAGCTTGGTAACATATCGGTGGTTCGTGATTTTCCGAATATCTTCTCGGAAGTGTTACCAGGTTATCCCCTGACTGCTATGTTGAGCTTGTGATCAAGTTGGGTTTTTTTTATAAACCACCCCTTCTCCAAGAATCTGTGTTGGATACCCTGAGCTAGTTGGTTAAGCTGAACAGCAACTTGGAGAGTTGGAAGATAAAAGCTTGTCTGACTTAGTTCCTGTTAAGGGATATCTTTCTGTGTATGTGTGTGTGTTGAAGAAAGATGATATCTTCATCAATTGGTCCTTGTGATCAGTTGTTGGACCTATTGTCTTACCCCATCTTTGATTTGAGTATGGGCTATCGTCAAATCAAATTAGAACCAATGATATTCGTAATGTTGTCTTACTCATGGTTGTTTCTTCGAGCATACACCATTATATCTTTTGGGTCTGACCAATGCTATCACCTTGTTCACCAAGTCGTGGAATTCCATCTTCATGGAAATCTCGATGATTTGTTGTTGAGCCCATCAACATCATTTTATCTTCTCCAAGATCTTGTTGGACAATAAGTTAGTGTTGGAAACTTTTGAAAGCATTTTCTTCATGCTAGCTCATGAAGTATTTGTTTGATGAAAGGAGTGACTTCCTCTTATACACGTGCATTTGGTGAAAGTTGCCGCCGTGAATTTGAGAAAGTTAGTTTTGCCTCCTCTAGAATCATCCCAAGTCAGTCATACACATGTGCAAAGTATTCTGTGGTTTGGAGATTTGCAACCTTCATTCTATATGTATCCCTAGCACACCAAGCCACTGATTGATTTGTTCAAGGAGAAGAAGTTCCCTCATAAGAGCTAATCATATGACTTATGCAAGGACTTCGTTATCCACGGTGATGGTTCCCAACCAGAACTCGGTAGTGTTTTATTGTAAGACTACCATGTGGTCATGCTTGTCTAGGACATCGTGTTCACACGTGTGTAGCAGAACCAGCTCATGTCTTAGAGCTTGCTATCGTAGTCCATTTCCCGAGAATCTCGCAGCGTCATCTCGTCGATTTGTGTTGCAAACTTTCATTTTTCTTCCTAGATTCGATGAGTCTGGAATATCCTGACACCAACCAGATCTGAATCTCAGGCAGATATGATGGTTGGAACATTTCCCAAGAACTATAATACTAGTCCCTCGATAACCGGTAAAGTGGATGTCATGGCCAACACACCCAGCCGAAAGACCTATTATTGTAGTCTCTTGATTGAAGAAGTTGGCCACCTCCCCATAAGGATTCCGCAGGATTTACCTCCGTAGTTATTCCTTATGGATTCTTGTGCCCCCGAAGTCCAACCTTTTACTTGATGTTCTAGATACCAGACCATTTCTATGAATGGGTTACACTAGCACATCAAGGAGAACATTAGAAGCGGAGTGCTAAATGTCTCTTGGTCGATCATCCAGATTTTATTTCCTTGGCCCCGCCAAGGTGAAATCTAAGGTGTTATCTTCCTTTGCATCTACATCTTCCACCGGTATTAATCATGGTAGTATGATGTGTTGCCAGGACCCTTGACACGGATGTTGATAAAACCTTGATGATTGTGGAAATGCTCAAGTTCTTGAGAGCACGCACAAGCGCTACGTGTTATCATCGGCACTAACTGGGATTCCTCTCAGTTTCCTCGGCAATGCTATGACCTTTTCAAATAGTGAATTCACTCTCTATTGTGGGGTTCTTCCCCAGTTACCAGAATCATTCCCAGCATTTGCATTTTGTTCCCAGCTTGCACCGCCAATGTGCCATTCTACCATGGGTCTCTTCCATTTCCGGTGATAAGCAAATTCATCCATTACGTTGTCTTCAACAAGGTAATCCACATCATCCAAGTCCGAGTATGCTATTCTACCGACCCCCTCCAAACGATCGCTCGAGAATTGCCTTAGGCTGGTTTAAAGAGTCTCATTGATCTCTGAATCAAAGGTAATTCTTTTTGCCACTTAAGGGGATAATCTACGAATCACCCTCCTCCAGGATGTTTCGTCGTGGTATCATGGCAACTCAACTCCTCGCTACGTTGACAATCGTTTACCACCTTCTTAGGTGTGGAATTGTTGTCTACCTAGTGAGCCCTCGTCATCTATCTCACTCCATTTCCTCAGATGTATGCTTCGTGTCTCAGCTCAAGAGATGTGACAATGTCTCATCCCATGAGTTGATCCTGAGTTGTTCGGTCTTCGAGAAGATAGATTCTTCTAGAGTTTTCCTTCCCTTTCTCGTCATGTTAGCTGGAGTTCTCAGAGGAAGACGTCGAGACAATGATGGTGATCGAATCAATGTTCTTATGAAGGGCAACCTGGATCGTGAAGATCGTGTTAGGTTGCGTTCCCTTCATCTTACCCTACACTTGAATCTCGGGTCGAGATTCTTGTTTAGTGGGGGTGAGTTGTCACATCCCTAGTTCTGGCCTGACCTATGCTTGCTTCCATGTGTGCATCATGTTTAAATTTTTGAAACTTGAACTGAGGAAATTTGGAAGCCTCAAAACCCTAAATAAAAGAAGGGCAAAAACCCTAAAATCTCATTCATTGTTCCAAAATGCTCCTCTTAAATGTTTGATAATTTTTGGCAAGGGTTCTGGTCCCAACCAAAATATTGAACATTTTTAAGGATTTATTTTTGGGACTTTGAATTTAAATCATTAGCTATTTGAATTTGAATTATATTCATATAATTAGAATATAATTTCAAATACCCCCTGAAATATTTTATGAGCTTTTGGAAAAGTTCATCTAGCAAAATAAAAATATTCAGAGGAGTTTTTGGCATTGTTTGAATTTGTTTAAATTCAAAACAATGGCAAAAATATTAATAAAAGAAAACAGAACAATAAAACAGAGCAGAGAGCACATACCTGGCGACTTACCTGTGAAGCCCACCTGGTGGCCCAACAGGACCGGCCCAGCGCGGCCCAGCCCACCCTTTTCCTGTCGTCTTCCTCCCCTCGCACCGAAGCAGCTCGGTGGCGAGCGCTGGCGATGCCACGGCCACCTCCTGCTTGCCGCCTTCCCCTCGTCGCCCTGGACTCCGTCCGCGACGCCACGCAGCCCTTGGCCCTTCTCAATCCCTCTGTGCTCCTCCCCCTTCTCTGCTCTCTCCCGCAGCACCACCGACACGCCACCATCGCCGCCGACGCCGATTGCCGTAGCCACCGGCCACCCCTCGCCCTCCCGCTGAGCTCAGGAGCTCCGCCACTCCATCCTCGACCCACCTCACCGAGCCACGCCCTCCAGAAGCCCCCGAACGACCCCACCAGGCTCGTCTTCTACCTCGGACCCGCCGGCCATCACCGTCAAATTCGTCGGCTCCGGACCGTCCCCGACCTCGCCGAGCGTTCCGTCGGCACCGCTGTGAGCCCCCGGTCCTCTTCCCCCTAATCCCGCCTTCGTTTGATTGCCGTAGCCGCCGCCCCTTTGCTAACAGCAGCCGCTGCCGCATGGGATCGTCACCGGCGAAACCCCGGTGACCATTCGGTCACCGGCGTACACCCGTTGTGCTCGCCGCGACCCGTAGAGCCCCTCCAGCGCCTCAGCTCCCTCGTTTGCGAGCATCAGCGCCGAACCCGACCGCACCCGAACTCCGGCCGCTGCTCACGAGCTCGCCGTCATCGGTACCGGCCACCACAGGCACGACCACCACCACCGTTCGATGCGCACCAGCAAGGGCTCTCCAACGAGCCCAAGCACGGCCTCGCCCGTGCCCTGTAGCGTGTTTCTGACGGCCGCCACCGTCCCGGGCCTCGCCGGCATCGAGACGCCGGCGGGATTGACCCTACTGACCAGGGGTTTGACCCTGTTGACTACTGACCATGTGGGCCCAGTTTGCCCCCTGGGTCAATGACAGGTGGGGACCAGCTCTGTTAGTAAATTAGGATTAGTACTAATTGAATTAGTTAAACTAATTACCCCTGCTGACACTGACAGTGGGCCCCGTGGCTATAAATTTGATTAGTTAGAATTAATTAACTCTGTTAGTCACCTGAGTCACTGACCAGTGGGCCCCACGGGTCAGGTTTAACCCGGGGAGCCCAGTTGACTCTGCTGACGTCACAGTGACGTGGTGCTGACGCCATAAATCATTTTCTGGATTTATTATTATTCAGGAAATTCCAGAAAATGCCTAAAACTTCTAAAATTCATAGTAATTCAACCGTAGCTCCAAATCAAACAAGTTATATATGAAAAATGATCAGAAAAATTTAAGGAATCCATCTGTACCATTTTCATGCATGTTAGAACAACTTATGCCTACTGTTTTGGACAAAACAAATAAATGGCATTTAAACTCTCACATATGGAGTTTGAATTTGAATCTTGTATTCAAACCAACCCCATTTAACTTGTTGCTAGATGCATTAGCCCAAAACACATTCATATTGCCATGTCATAGCATGCATCATATTGTGCATTGCATTGATTGTGTTCCCTTCTGTGTTGCCAGTATTTGTCCCCTCTCGATGGACGTGATATCGATGATGTGATCGTTGACACTGATGAAGACTCAATGCTATCTTCAGAAGTGCCAGGCAAGCAAAACCCCCTTGTTCATTCCGATACAATCCTACTCTCTCGCTCCTGGTCTCTTTTAATGCATTAGGACAACACCGATTCATCTGTTACTTGCTGCGGTAGCTGAACCCCTTTATCCTTTGCATGACCTGTCATTGCCAGAGTAAATAGATGAAACCCACTAGCATGAGTAGGAGTTGTTTGAGCCCTGATGTGCCTACTCATTCATGCTTGTTTGTCATGCCTGCTACTGCTTAGAGTTGAGTCAGGTCTGATTCATCGGGGATTTATCAGAGGCGTGTGAACATGTCCTACTGTGTGTGAGCTAAGTGTGTGAACACGATTTGGTAAAGGTAGCGGTGAGAGGCCATGTAGGAGTACATGGTGGGTTGTCTCATTGCAACCGTCCTCAGGAACTGAGTTCTGTGTTTGTGATCCATGAACAGCTACTACCACACATTGGGATCCTTAATTGATTCTCTCGACTTATTAATCAACATGATCTCTGTCTAGGAGTTGCAACTAGTTTCTGGTGTTTGTAGGTAGTGTTAGTAGTCTACCAAGTGGCACCCGGTACAGGTGGGCTTGGGACAGACTAGGCACAGTGGCACGGTGTACCAAGTGGCACCCGGATGGTGGGCTTGGGAACCCTGCACACATCGTTTGGGGCCGTGAGCGACACCCCGGCCGGATCTCCTTGCGGATGGAACCCGAATAGGCGATAAGCCTGGACTAGAGACTTGTTCGGCTACTCAGGTCGTGGCCGACTCCCTCGCCCGGCTTCCGCTTGAAGGTTGCCGAGGTACATGACGTGTACAGGGCGATAAGTGGCGAAAGCGTGTGTGAAGAAGTACACCCCTGCAGGGTTATCATTATCTATTCGAATAGCCGGATTCCTCGGATATGGAAACTTGGACCCCTTGTACAGTTCATAGACAAGTGAAAGTGGATATTCTAAAATACGCAAGATAAGCGTGAGTGCTATGGATGGCGTTCTCGTAGGGAGACGGGAGTGGATCCATAGTGGTGTATTGATATGGTGAATATGTGGACTCGTGTGCGCCACCTCAAAAGAGTTACTTGCAGTCGTAGTTTAGGATAGCCACCGAGTGAAAGCTGGCTTGCTGCTGTTAAACCCCACCATCCCCTTTATTGATAATGATGCATATGTAGATAGATCTGATGTAAGTCTTGCTGGGTACATTTGTACTCACGTTTGCCTATTTTATGATTTTGCAGAGAGACTTCAGTCTCGCTAGTAGTTCCGCGTGGTCTTCGACGTTTAGCTTGTTACCCCAGCTACGATCTTGTGCCTCGGCAGGATCTGGTAGATAGTCAGGCTTCTCAGCCTTTTTCATTTCTAGATGTCTGTACTCAGACATGTTAAGCTTCCGCATGTGCCTTGGTTTGTATGCTCTGAATGTTGGGTCATGAGACCCCTGTTTGTAATATCTCGCTCCTCGGAGCCTATTGAATAAATACTTGAGTCATAGAGTCATGTTGTGATGCCATGTTGTATTTGCACATATCGAGCATATTGTGTGTATGTTATTGAAATGCTTGGTATGTGTGGGATCTGACTATCTAGTTGTTTATCCTTAGTAGCCTCTCTTACCGGGAAATGTCTCCTAGTGTTTCCACTGAGCCATGGTAGCTTGCTACTGCTCCGGAACACTTAGGCTGGCCGGCATGTGTCCTTCTTCGTTCCTGTGTCTGTCCCTTCGGGGAAATGTCACGCGATGAATACCGGAGTCCTGTTAGCCCGCTACAGCCCGGTTCACCGGAGTCCTGCTAGCCCAGTGCGACAGCCTGGATTCACTCGCTGATGACCGACACGTTCGATGCTGGGTCATGGATGCCTGTCCCTGTAAGTTTGTGCCACTTTGGGTTTACGACTAGCCATGTCAGCCCGGGCTCCTTATCATATGGATTCTAGCGACACTATCATATACGTGTGCCAAAAGGCGCAAACGGTCCCGGGCAAAGGTAAGGCGACACCCATGGGAATACCGTGCGTGAGGCCGCAAAGTGATATGAGGTGTTACATGCTAGATCGATGTGGCATTGAGTCGGGGTCCTGACAGTTCATCTTGCCTTGATGGTGCAGATTGGACAGTCGATTGCTTCTTCTTCTTTGCAGCCATCCTGGGTCAATGCCAGGATGACCAAGAGTTTTGCGCTTCTCAGCCTCATTGTAGGCAAGCACACACTTGTTAGCCAGATTTTTCATGCGCTCTCTAGAGCCTCGAGCTTGTTCACGCTTCTTGTGAAAGGCTTCCTTGAGCTCGTGCAGCATGATCTTGAAGTTCTTGACATCTTGCACGTTGAGCGTGGCCACATGCTTCTTGAACTGAGCCTTTTCATAGTCAATCTTGTGCTTCAGTTCGATGATGCGCTGAGCAATAGCTAGCTCTGAAGCAATGGCGCCATTGAAGGCGACGCTGAGGCCAATTGGAAGTTGCAGATCATCAAAGTTGAGATTTGGTGTGTCAAACCATTCATCAATGAAGTTATGGATGAATGCCACATCAAATAGAGGCAAATTATTGAAGATCTCTGCTTCTTCCTTGCTCTTCATCAGTTGCTCAAGAGCATCATCTACAAGATCGTCATCGCTGGACAGATCAATGTGCTCTTCACGCAGAATAGCAACAGGAGTCAATGTCTGATCAGTACTCTTGATGATTTTCTTTTTCTTCTCTGTCTTCTTGGAGATGCGTGAAAGATCTTCAGACTGCACACTATCTTCAGGAGGTGCAGTGGCCAGTGGCTTCACACGATAAGCTTTTGGAGGTGCAGCTGATGTTGAAGCCTTAATTGTCTTTGGCTTCTGTGGCCTTGGAGGAGGAGCTGGGGCTTCATCAGAATCAACATCATTATCAGAATGATCCACTTTGGCACCTTGTACCAAGATGTGAGAGATGAGGCCATCAAGGTTTGAAAAGGGGCCGATTTTATTTTCTTCCGCTTCACGTGTGTCGTCATCACGGGGAGCAGAGGGGCCAGGATTGAAGTCTAATCCCCATGACTTCTTGTTTTCCTTTGCCGATGCCTTTGCATATTGGAAGTTGCACTTGAAGAGATTATCGTCACGACACCAGAGCAATGATGATGGATCGGCATTCTCAGGCTGTGGTCCACGGACCATACAAGGATAAAATTCTTGTGCAATGGCTTCAGCTTTGTTCTTGGGGGGAAGGCCTCGATAGAGAATATCACCCCAAGGACTCTTGATAGCATTCTTCTCAGCATACTCCTGGGTCACGAACTTGTACTTGAACCATTGTTTAACCCAATAGCGTCGAATCCATTGGATTCGTGTCTTGCGCTGATTATAATCCTCTTCAAGATCAGTCTTGTAAAGTTCTGCAAGATCATCAGGCAGATCCTTTGATGTTCCCCCTTGATGTTGTCTGCCACCCTTCCTTACAGATTTCTCCATGGCCATGAACTTCAAACTGAATGGTTTCAATATGTTCAAAGGCTTCAAAGGCTTTCGCTTGCTGGTCAGACAGGAACTGGCTTCGGGAGATTCAATGTGTTGCTGTAAGAATTTTGCAAACGAATGCAGACTATGAGAACCTAGGGATTCTCCCACGGACATGTACCTGTGACAGCATTTGAGATGCGAGGGAAGGGGAAGAGGTCATATGCATTCTCAGAAGATTTTGAAGATAAATCAGTTTGAAGACATTGACCTCATGTTGCAAAGACATTCACTTATATGTTGAGAGTTGGTTCCAAATTTGTACGAATCCGTGAATAAGTACAAGTGAGGAATCTAACTAGATATGAAGCTTAAGTGAATATACTAGGCAGTATGAGATTCAGACAAAATAGATCTAAGTTTGTATAGACAGAAACCAATTTTGGTAAATTGGATGAATCATTGAGGATCAAAAAGATGGTAAAAATAGAGTTATATTTACCACAGGATGAACTGCTAGATGGGATGAATAGGAGACCGAGCAGTTCAATCCACCGTGCCCTAACTTGGCCACGGAGGACACCTACGGCGGCGGCGGAGAGGATGATGCCCGCGGCCGGCGTGAGGACAGAGTCGGAGAAGTCGCGGCAGCTAAGCGCTTCATCGCCAGCATCGTTGAGAGCTAGCGGTGGCGCTAGTGTTTTGACGAGGTGGAGAGGTGGAAGAAGGTTTTCTTGACCGCAGGGGGAACATATTTATAAGAAGGTGTGCGGCACAGCGCAATTACGCAGGTGCCCCTGCCTGTTCACATCTGAGGAACATGTGGCAAGCATGCAACATACTCAGAGTTATCCCACGTTCCCATGCCCGCCAAGTTTGTCGGATGGTCGTTCCGGCTTCTCCGGATTTCAATCAATAAGGATGAATTATTTAATAGACTTAATGTTTGTCTCTGTGTCTTCTGCTGGCAAGGATGCAGAGAAGACATTCGACAGTTTCAATAGAATGCATATGATTTGGACAGATAGAGTTTGAGATAGTAAGCATAGAGAGATTAGGGTCCGATCACATTCACTTAGTTCAAAAGATTAAATAATAATGACATAGCTATAAGTGAATGCTATATAGGACAGAATACTAGTATATATATATATATATATATATATATATATGAAAAAGCAATCAAATCAACCTAGTGAAGTAAATCATGAAGATTAGTTGAAATTTTGAAGTCAAATCAAATGCAAAGATATTCAACAATAACGCCATGAGTGAAACACTTCAAACCAAGAATTTTGGTGGTGGCGTTACCCACCGTGATAGGAAGCATTAGACCCAGACACGGCGCACAATTATCGTGGCGCTCCGAAGTCAAATTCCACGTTAATGTATTCACACTCAGAATGTAAGTCTTCATTGATTGAAGATATACTTTACTTCTTGTGTTGCACATCTAAGTCATCAACATGCATAAGTGTTAGGATGTGTGCTTGATCACTGGACATTTGAGGATTCCAAGATATTTAGCTCACACCGTAACTTGCAAAACCTTTTCTCATCCAGGGGCTTTGTGAAGATATCTGCCAGTAGCTCTTCAGTGTTGACATGAATGATGTCAATATCTTTCTTCATGACATGATCTCTGAGAAAGTGATGACGAATTTCAATGTGCTTTGTCTTCGAGTGCTGAACTGGATTGTTGGCAATCTTGATGGCGCTTTCGTTGTCGCAGAAGAGAGGTAATTGTTTCAGATTGACGCCATAGTCCTTGAGAGTTTGCTTCATCCACAGAAGCTGAGCACAACAAGATCAAGCAGCAATGTATTCAGATTCAGCAGTTGAGAGTGATACATAGTTTTGCTTCTTTGAAGACCAACAGACAAGTGATCGTCCCAGAAAGTGACATGTTCCTGATGTAGACTTGCGATCCACCTTGTCACCAGCATAATCAGCATCCGAGAATCCAACCAGATCAAATCTTGAGCCCTTTGGATACCATAATCCGAGTGTTGGGGTGTAAGCCAAATATCGAAGAATTCGCTTCACAGCTAAGTGATGCGATTCCCTTGGTGCCGCTTGGAATCGAGCACACATGCAAACACTAAGCATAATATCTGGCCTAGATGCACATAGGTAAAGTAAATAACCAATCATGGAGCGGTATACCTTTTGATCGAACTCTTTACCATTGTCGTTGGGACCAAGATGATGTTTGGCTGGCATTGGCGTCGTGTAACCTTTGCAATCTTGCACTCCAAACTTCTTCAGACAATCTTTGAGATATTTTTCTTGAGATATAAAGATGACATTCCTTTGCTGACGAATTTGAAGACCGAGGAAGAACTTCAGTTCACCCATCATGGACATCTGATATTGCTCTTGCATCATGTATCCAAACTCATCATTATACTTCTGGTTGGTGCAGCCGAAGATTATGTCATCCACATATATTTGGCATATAAACAGTTCACCATCATATGTCTTCGTGAAGAGTGTGGGGTCTAGGGATCCTGGTTTGAAGCCTTTGCTCTTCAGGAAGTCTTTGATTGTATCATACCAAGCGCGAGGAGCTTGTTTGAGGCCATACAGTGCTTTATTTAGTTTGTACACCATATCAGGATGTTTTGGATCTTCAAAGCCAGGTGGTTGAGCAACATACACTTCTTCTTCAATCTTGCCATTGAGGAAAGCACTCTTCACATCCATTTGATATAGCAAGATGTTGTGGTGATTAGCATAGGCTAGCAGTATGCGAATAGCTTCAAGCCTAGCCACGGGAGCAAATGTTTCATCGAAGTCAATTCCTTCAACTTGAGTATATCCTTGAGCCACAAGACGTGCTTTGTTTCTGACGACTTGACCATGCTCATCTTGCTTGTTCCGATATATCCATTTAGTGCCAATAATGTTATGTTTGTGAGGGTCAGGGAGCTTGACAAGTTCCCAAACATTATTCAGCTTGAACTGTTGAAGTTCTTCTTGCATGGCTTGAATCCATTTAGGTTCCATAAAGGCTTCAGCAACCTTCTTGGGTTCAGATATTGATACAAATGAAAAATGCCCACAGAAATTTGCTAACTGTGTTGCTCTTGAGCGAGTAAGTGGACCAGGTGCATTGATGCTATCAATTATGTTCTCAATTTGTACTTCATTTGCAACACAAGGATGAACTGGACGAAGCCCTTGCTCATGCTGATCATTGTCATCATTGGGAGGATTGTCTTTGGTCTGAGCATTGTCTTCAGGTTGATTTGGTGCAGAAATGATAAGTTCCTCTTCAGGCTGTGTTTCAGAGGGCATGATTTCACCAGTTCTTATCAGCTTGATAGACTCACTGGAAGGAGCTTCATCTAATGTGCTTGGCAGGAGCTCTCGTTGTGAACCATTGGTTTCATCAAATCGCATGTCCACAGTTTCAACGATTTTGTAGTGAAAGAGGTTGAAGACTCTGTAAGAGTGCGAATCCTTTCCATAACCAAGCATGAAGCCTTCATGAGCTTTGCGTTCAAATTTTGACTTGTGATGGGGATCCTTGATCCAACACCTAGCACCAAAGACTCTGAAGTAGCTGACATTTGGCTTCTTGCCAGTAAGGAGCTCATAGGATGTTTTGCCCAGAAGTTTGTGGATGTAAACACGGTTGATGATGTGACATGCTGTATCAATAGCTTCAGGCCAGAACTTTCTTGGTGTCTTGAACTCATTGAGCATTGTTCGAGCCATCTCAATGAGGGTTCTGTTCTTGCGCTCAACAATGCCATTTTGCTGAGGTTTGTATGGAGCAGAAAACTCATGAGTGATTCCCATTGTATCCAGATAGAGATCAAGCCTGGTGTTCTTGAATTCAATGTCGTTATCACTTCTGATATGCTTGATCTTGATGCCATAGTTGTTCATTGCTCGATTGGCGAATCGTCTGAAGACATCTTGTACTTAGTCTTGTAGAGAATTATGTGCACCCATTTATATCTTGAGTAGTCATCAACAATGATGAAGCCATAGAGACACGCTGTTGTTGTGAGGGTAGAGTAGTGAGTAGGGCCAAATAAGTCCATGTGAAATAGATCGAAGGGTTGAGATGTCGTCATGATTGTCTTCGAGGGGTGCTTGGCCCTCGTCATCTTTCCTGCTTCGCAGGCACCACACAAATGATCTTTCTTGAACTTGATACCTTCGATGCCTATGACATGCTTCTTCTTGACGAGAGTATGTAAGTTCCTCATGCCAGCATGCCCCAGCCTCCGATGCCAGAGCCAACATTCTAAAGCTTTTGCAAGAAGACATACGGCAAGCTGTGGACCTGCTGAGAGATCTACCATGTATATATCATCTTTCCTATACCCTTCAAAGACTAGAGACTTGTCAGATTCCATTAGTACAAGGCAACGATATTTTCCGAATATCACAATCATGTTTAAGTCACAAAGCATTGAGACAGACATTAAGTTGAATCCAAGGGATTTGACAAGCATCACTTTATCCATGTGTTGATCCTTTGAGATTGCAACTCTACCTAGACCCAATACCTTGCCTTTACTAGTGTCAGAAAATGTGATTTGACTCTTGTCGGATGGATGTAAGGTTGAGTCCATGAGAAGACTTCGATCACCAATCATATGATTAGTGCATCCGCTGTCCATAATCCATTTTGAAGCACGAGGTGTCATACCCTATAGTGCAGTTAGGAGGATAGAGTTCACAAGGTATGTTGTGAAGCATAAGCATTTGATGCACACTTGGATTATCACAGCTTAGATGAAAGTTAGAACACACAGTATGACAGGTAAGCGATTCATATGTGGAATACATAGTAAGTCATTTTATCATGCATCCCTTTGTGTTTTAGGTCCCCAGCAATAATATCGGACGCCTTTGATTGCTGGCTGGAGACTATATTCTGCAAAAGAGAGTTAATTCTTCTTCACCACCCACATCTTCAGGGGTGGCTTAGAAGCAATGAGTCTAAGTGTAGCATCTGAGAATTTCGGCTTTGAAGCCCTAGCAAATAGCCTTGCAGGAGATGAATGATACTCATATGAATAAGCAGAAAAGTTCTTAGTCCTATGAACATGGCGGTTTGAGGACACACGTTCATATTCATAAGTTTGAGTGCGATTTCCCTGCAAAACATTGGCGTTAGGGTGACTCAAGTGGGTCCTGTATTCGTATGAAGCCGTTGGACCATATGATGCCTTTGGTCTGGGGTTTGTCTTCTTCCCTGGTGGTGTCATGATGACATTCACTGGAAGATTCTCAAGACAGCTTTTGGGAACCCAGATCTTCTTCATAGGTGGTCCATTCCTGAAGTTAGTACCAATATACCTGACAAACACTTCACCATTCTGATTTTTGAACAGTTTATAGTTTGCATCAAAGGATTCATCAATGATAATAGGATTAGCACAGGTAAAGCCAGATAAAGTGGATGGATCCACCGAAGGTTCCTTTGCAGCAACCCATGTGGTTTTGGGATACTGCTCAGGCTTCCAGTAGGAACCATCAGCATTCATTTTCCTCTCGAACCCAACACCCTCTTTCCTAGGGTTTCGGTTCAGAATTTGCTTTTTGAGGACATCACAAAGTGTCTGATGCCCTTTCAGACTTTTATACATCCCTGTTTCAAGCAATGTCTTCAACCTAGAATTTTCATCAGCAATAGTAGTGGTATCTGCAGCAGAGGGGTTAGTTATCACATCAGTAGTTGAAGACAGAGCAAGAGTAGCACCAGTGGAACATCCAGCAACAGAGGTAGCGTTATTATGCTCAATGCATTTTAAACATGGTGGTTCAAATCCATCCTGAGCGGAACTGATCTGTTGAGCACAAAATGACTCATTCTCTTTTTGAAGATCTTCATGAGTCGCTTTCAATTTCTCAAGCTCTTGCTTCCTTTGAAGATAATCATAGGAGAGCTTTCATAAGTGGTTGAGAGCGTCTCATGAAGACTTTCAAGTTCTTGATACTTAGCATGAAGATTTTTTATGTCTTCAACTAAGGACTGTGAACGTGTCATTTCCGCGTCCAACAGGTCATCGCTTTTGTCTAACAGGTTTTTGAGTATGTTCCATAGCCCTTTGTTGTTCAGTAGCAATTTTAGCAAGTGTTTTGTAGCTAGGTTTAGATTCACAATCAGAGTCATCTTCACTTGATGTTTGAAAGTAAGCATCGCGTGATTTTACCTTGGCACCGCGTGCCATGAAGCAGTAGGTGGGAGTAGGATCGTCCTTGTCATCATCAGCGTTGGTGTGGGAGTCATTGTCTTTAGTGTTGAAGATGGACTTGGCAACGTAGGATGTGGCTAGAGCTAGACTTGCAACGCCAGAGTCGGACTCAGCTTCAGATTCCACCTCCGCCTCCTCAGAAGCAGACTCCTCCTCTGAATCCATTTCCTTGCCAACAAAAGCACGAGCCTTGCCAGATGAGCTCTTCTTGTGAGATGAAGACTTTGATGAGGACTTGGAAGAAGACTTTGAAGATTTCTTCTTCTTCTTGTCATCAGAGTCATATTCCTTGCTCTTCTTCTTCTTCTTCTTCTTGTCCCACTGAGGACACTCGGAGATGTAGTGCCCAGGCTTCTTACACTTGTGACATGTTCTCTTCTTGTTGTCTTGAGTGGAAGCTTCATCATTTCTTGAACTTGATCGTGAAGACTTTCTGAAGCCCTTCTTCTTGGTGAATTTCTGGAACTTCTTCACAAGCATAGCAAGTTCCCTTCCAATGTCTTCGGGATCATCAGAACCACAGTCAGATTCTTCTTCTTCAGATGAGGAAACAACTTTTGCCTTCAAAGCATGAGTTCGGCCATAGTTGGGGCCATAGATATCTCTTTTCTCAGAAAGCTGGAACTCATGTGTGTTGAGCCTCTCAAGTATATCAGACGGATTGAGAGTCTTGAAGTCAGGACGTTCTTGTATCATGAGGGCAAGGGTGTCAAAGGAGCTGTCAAGATATCTCAGTAGCGTCTTGATGATTTCATGCTTGGTGATATCAGTGGCGCCGAGAGCCTGAAGCTCATTTGTGATGTCGGTGAGGCGATCAAACATGAGCTGGACATTTTCATTGTCGTTTCTCTTGAAGCAGTTGAAGAGATTGTGAAGAACACTGATCCTCTGGTCTCTCTGAGTTGAGACGCCTTCGTTGACCTTGGACAGCCAGTCCCAGACTAGCTTTGACGTTTCCAGAGCACTCACACGACCATACTGTCCTTTGGTCAGATGACCACAGATGATGTTCTTTGCAGTCGAGTCCAGTTGAATGAACTTCTTGACATCAGCAGGGGTGACACCTTCACCAGTTTTTGGAACGCCGTGCTTGACGACATACCAGAGGTCGACATCAATGGCTTCAAGATGCATGCACATCTTCTTCTTCCAGTAGGGATATTCAATTCCATGGAACACGGGGCAAGCAGCGGACACTTTGATTATCCCTGCAGTCGACATAGCTAAACTCCAGGTGGTTAAACCGAATCACACAGAACAAGGGAGTACCTTGCTCTGATACAAATTGAAAGTGCTAGTTATCGACTAGAGGGGGGTGAATAGGCGATTTTTATCAAAGTTTTTAAAACGTGGAAGTTTCGAAGACAAACAATAGAAATGACGTAATTGATAAGCAGCGAAAGATAAACTACAACAAGCAAGCCATAGTCAAGTATGCAATAATGTGAACGTACAAAGACTAATAGCAGCTAGGTAGTAAGGATCAGGATGGAAGATAGTATGAAGCCAATCAATGATAGTAGTCAAGCAATGAAGTCAAACAGATAAGACAAATAAGCAATGACTTCACGAAGACAAATGCAAAGTAAAGGAGGGAAGGGATAGAACCAGTCACTTGTTGAAGACACATGATTTGTTGGACTAGTTCCAGTTGCTATGACAACTGTACGTCTGGTTAGGGAGGCTGAGATTCAACTCAGAAGACCGCGTCTTCACCTTATTCCCCTTGAGCTAAGGACACACAGTCCTCGCCCAATCACTCTGGTAAGTCTTTAAGGTAGACTTTCGAACCTTCACAGACTTCGTTCACCGGTAATCCACAATGACTCTTGGATGCTCAGAACGTGATGCCTAACCAGCTGGAGGATACACAGTCCTCAAGTGTAATAAGTCTTCAAGTCACACAGACAGAAAGACTTTAGTGATGCCTAACACTCTTTGGCTCTGGGTGTTTGGCCTTTGTCCTCGCAAGGATTTCTCTCTCAAAGGCTTCGAGGTGGGTTGCTCTCAAAACGACAAAAGCCGTAAACTAGCTCTGAGCAGCCACCAATTTATGGTGTAGGGGGTGGGCTATTTATAGCCACAAGGCAACCCGACCTGATATGTCCGAAATGACCCTGGATCACTAAGGAACTGACACGTGTTCCAACGGTCAGATTTCAAACACACACGTGAACTGTGCTTGGGCTACAAGCAAAGCTGACTCATCCAGCTCTGGATAAGATTTGCACTCATTGTCTTCGCTCGAAGACATAGGATTTGGGTTGAGCATCACTTCAGCCACTCTGACTTTGTTCACATGGACCCCACTTAATAGTACGGTGGTTCCTATGACTCAACAAAGAAGAAAAGGAAACAACGAAACAACTCAGTCTTCGCGCTCGATAGTCTTCACTCAATGTCTTCTCATGTCATAGTCTTCAGTGTGAATATCTTCACACACCACCATTGTCTTCAATGTCTTCATACATTTTTAGGGGTCATCTCCGGTAGGTAAACCGAATCAATGAGGGACACTTCTTGCGTTATCCTGCAATTCTCACAAACGCATTAGTCACTCAACCAACTTTGTCGTTAATACTCCAAAACCAACTAGGGGTGGCACTAGATGCACTTACAGATCTCCTTCTTTGTAACCGGCTCTGTGTAACCCTAGCCCCTCCAGTGTCTATATAAACCAGAGGGTTTAGTTCGTAGGACAAGAACTATCATAATCATAGGCTAGCTTCTAGGGCTTAGCCTCTATGATCTCGTGGTAGATCAACTCTTGTAATACTCATATCATCAAGATCAATCAAGCAGGAAGTAGGGTATTACCTCCAATGAGAGGGCCCGAACCTGGGTAAACATCGTGTCCCCCGCATCCTGTTACCATTAGCCTTAGACGCACAATTCGGGACCCCCTACCCGAGATCCGCCGGTTTTGACACCAACATTGGTGCTTTCATTGAGAGTTCCATTGTGCCGTCACGATAAGGCTTGATGGCTCGCCTTCTTGTCAAGGACAACATCACCTCTGGGGAGGCCCTGGCTATAGCCCAGACTCTCCAACTGGGCAGCTTCGTCATGACCGCCCGTTCAGCCGCCGCACCGACGATGACTTCTCAGGTGAAGAACCGCCTCCACGTCAGCTCGGAATTCACCGAGCAGATGGATCCAATGGAGCTCTCCTCCCTGAATGAGCTCTTGGATCGCATCGCTGCCCTGGGAGTCACTACGGACTATGATCGGATCGGGCTTAAACCCGACCAAAGGGAGATTAACTCTATGCCGGTCACCCATCAGATAGCGGTGGTGGAGGAACAATGCAGCGATTCTTCCTCTATTTTGACGATGAACTATGTACGGATTCCTGAGCTCTCCGAGCCAGATACCCGTCTATGGGAGGACATGGCCCAGGCTCCGAACCTAGAATCGGACGATGGGACAAGAAAATTAGGTAGCATCCAGGAGTCCGAGCCGCCAAGCTCGGAAGCTCCTCTTCCCCTAGGTCTCAGATCGGGTCAGGGTTTGGTCTTAAATCTACCCACCCACCCAGACACAAGTGATCTTTCCCACATTAGACAAGAGCCCCAAGAGACAGTACATCACTTCTGGGCCAGATTCCTCCTAGTATTGAGCAAGGTTAAGGACTGTCGCGAGGAAGATGCAATCTCTTTCTTTTGGAAAAATTGCATGGACAAGGGAATTCTCAACGCCATAAGTCGCCGTGACATAGCACACTTTGCTAACTTGGCAGCCATAGTACAGAAGTATTGTGCGATGGAAAGCACATGGAAAACCCAAAAAAAATTCTGGGATCCTCCGGCTGTCACTAAACCCCTCGTCTGAACAAAAAGGGTGTACTCTCGCAAGTCACCTGATCCAATCACAAAGAAACCAAAGCCCACTACAGGGCGCAGAACTGTATTGGAGGGATGGCTCAATGGGGCATGCATAATTCATAGAACACCGGACATCATACCAACACACAGCCTGAGAGCAAGTTGCATACTCTAGCAGGTGGCCAAGAGCGGCGAGGATCCTCTCATCAACAATACCGCAGAGCACCATCCCACGGAAAATAACAATATAGTACTGACAGTATTTGAGACTTTTGCCTCAAATAATAGGTGTAAGCAAGCACTCCCTAGCCTCCCTGAAGTCTGCCACGTTGCAGCAATAAATCCATGGAACGACATGGCCATAACCTTCAATGCCAGTGACGAGCCTCAATTCCGAACAGTCCGAGCACCAGCCGCTTTGGTCCTTAGTCCAATTGTGGACGGCTTCCGGCTTACTAAAGTGCTCATGGACGGTGGGAGCGGATTAAACCTCATCTACGAGGAAACTCTTAACAAAATGGAAATAAACAAGAGCCGCATTGAGCAAAGCAGCACGACCTTCAGATGTATCATCCCTAGTCGGGAGGCACGATGCGCGAGAAAAATCACACTAGATTTGGTATTTGGCACGCCGGAGAATTATAGGTCCGAAGAGATCACATTCCAAGTGGCCCCATTCAGTAGCGGATATCACGCCCTTTTAGGGCAGGACACGTTCACAAGCTTCCAAGCTATACCCCATTACGGGTACATGAAGCTCAAGATGCCCGGGCCCAATGGAATAATCACTCTAGCTAGTGATCCGGACGTAGCACTCCGCGCTGAAAACAAAACCTGCTGCTGTAGTCCTTGAGGCATTATCCAAAGCCCACCCGGCCGAAGAACTAACTTCGTTCCGCTCCACGGTGGACAGGGACGACGTGATACTTGACAAACAACCCAAGTCCACCTCTTTCAAACCAGCGGATGAAATAGTCAAATTCCAGGTCCACCCAACGGACCCTACAAAAACGGCATCCATCAGGGCACAGCTGACCCCCACAATAGACGCCGCACTACTAGAATTCTTGCGCGAGAATTGGGACATCTTCGCTTGGCATCCTTCAGACATGCCAGGTATCCCACGCAGACTGGCCGGGCATAGCCTAAACATACTAAAGGGATACAAGCCGGCCAAGCAGACTCTTCGGCGCTTTTCAGAACCCAAGCGACAAGCCATGGGAGAAGAGCTAGCCAAGCTACTCGAGGCCGGATTCACGAGAGAAATAAAACATCCAGCCTGGCTAGCAAACCTGGTGATGGTACCAAAGAATGACAAATCCTGGCGCCTATGTGTCGATTTCAAGGACCTCAATAAGGCCTGCCCTAAGGATCACTTCCCCCTCCCCCACATTGATCAAATCATCCACGCTACCGTAGGACACGATGCATAATCAAGATGGCGGAGTTCGATCAAGCCGCAACGGCATTCATCACTCCATACGCCTCTTCTGTTTTAACACCATGCCTTTCGGGCTCAAAAACGCCGGTGCAACCTATCAACGCATGATTCAGACATGCCTGGAAACAAAAATCGGCAAAACAGTGGAGGCATACGTAGACGATGTGGTCATCAAAACCAGACATGTCGAATCTTTAATGGACGATTTGAGGCTTACTTTCGACAATCTCCGAACATATGACATCAAGCTCAATCTGGAATAATGCATTTTCGGCGTACCTGCCGGAAAGCTCTTGGGCTTCGTCATATCCAATAGAGGAATTGAAACAAATGCGGCTAAAATCCGAGATCTGTCACAGTTGGCTACCCCAACAGACCTCAAGCAAATCCAGAAATTAACTGGATGTGTGGCTGCTCTAAGCCGATTTATCTCCCGATTAGGAGAAAATGCACTACCTCTATATCGCCTTCTTCGATGCACCGAACACTTCGAGTGGACGGGTGCGGCTACGGCCGGACTAGAAGAAATAAAGGCCCTCCTGGCCAGCAATCCAATCCTAGCTGTGCCAAATATCGGTGAACCTATGTTGTTATATATAGCTGTAACACATTAGGTTGTAACCGCAGTGCTCGTCATCGAACGAGAGACGGACGGACACAAATTCCCGCTTCGAAAGCCGGTATACTACGTATCCACTGTCCTCACTCCATGCAAGTCATGGTACCCACATTATGAAAAGATAGCATACGCGGTCTTCATGGCATCCGGAAACTACGACACTACTTTCAAGAGTGTTCAATCACGGTGGCCTCTGAAGTACCACTCAATGATATAATCAATAACCGCGATGCCATGGGATGGATTGCTAAGTGGGCTATCGAGTTCCTCCCGTTCGACATCACATACAAACCACAGCGAGCCATTAAGTCACAAGTACTAGCTGACTTATTCGCGGAATGGACAGAAGGCGAACTCCCTAAAGTGTACGGCGCGTACTCCAATTGGATCATGCACTTCGACGGCTCTAAGATGCTGGCTGGTCTAGCCGCAGGGGTTGTCCTGACATCCCCCACTAGAGATACAGTCCAATACATACTCCAAATACTATACATAGATTCCAACAATACATCCGAATACGAGGCTCTGTTGCATGGTCTTCGGATGGCAGTCTCCATGGGCATTCAACGCCTAGAAGTGCGTGAGGATTCGAACCTCGTAATATTCCAAATAAACAGAGACTTCGACGCCAAGGACCCAAAAATGGCAGCCTACCGCAATGCCGCCCTCAAAATGTCAGCTCGGTTTGAGGGGCTTGAATTCCACCATGTGGTCCGAGAAAACAATCAAGCGGCGGATATCCTCGCCCGTATCCGTGCTAAGCGCGACCCCGTCCCACCTAATATCTTCTTGGACAGACTGTTCAAGCCATCTGTGGTGGGGGAAGCGGAGACCGACAATACCAGTCTGGATCAGAACACAACCCCAGATTACGAACACTCTGACGTAATCGGAGGCTCCGCCACCGAAATAACACATTTGGCCCACGTGATTATGGCGGTCATCGCCCCGTGGACAGAACCCTTCTTAGCCTACCTAAATAGGGAAGAACTCCCTGAGGACCAAAATGAGGCGTGTTGCATTGTGCGGTGCTCTAAAGCCTACAAGGTCCATGAGGGAGAGCTTTATAAGAAAAGCGCGACCGTTGTGCTCCAAAGGTGCATCTCCGAGGAGGAAGGACGACAGTTACTGGCTGAAATTCATGCTGGACTCGGCGGGCATCACGCCACAGCTCGGACCCTTGTAAGTAAGGCCTTCCGTACAGGTTTCTACTGGCTGACAGCCCGAGCAGACGCACAGGACCTTGTCCAACATTGTGTTGGTTGCCAGCTTTTTGCAAATCAAAGCCACATGCCACCTACCGCTCTCCAAACAATCCCCATTACTTGGCCCTTTGCGGTCTGGGGGCTCGATATGGTTGGACCCCTTAAAGGAGGAAGCCATAAGAAGAAATACTTGTTGGTCATGGTGGATAAATTCACCAAATGGATATTAAGCTCGAGTCCGGACCAGTGATAAACTTCATATCCGGGGTCGTACACCGTTATAGTGTCCCCCATAGCATTATCACCGATAACGGCTCAAACTTCCCAGCCGACGAGGTGAAAACTTGGTGCGGCAAAATAGGTATTAAGCTCGATTATGCCTCCATCTATCACCCCCAAACAAACGGTCAAGTCGAACGAGCAAATGGTCTTAGGAGCGACATTAAACCTAGACTAGTGTGATCCTTGAAGGAATCAGATACGCACTGGGTCGAGGAGATCGACTCCGAACTATGGGGCCTGCGGACCACACCAAATCGCACCACCGGATACACACTATTTTTTATGGTGTACGTCGCAGAGGTAGTGCTACCCTGCGATATCATTCATGACTCACCTCGAGTGCGCATGTACGAAGAGAGAGAAGCCAATCTGGATCGGCAGGACAATTTAGATGCCCTGGAAGAGGAGCGTGACGTCGCAATGGCCCGTTCTGCATTCTATCAGCAGCAGGCTCAAAGGTATCAAAGCAGAGAAGTACGGGCCAAAACTTATAACGTTGGCAAACTTGTTCTATGCCTACCAGAGAATAAAAAGGACAAGCTCAAGCCCACGTGGGAGGGTCCCTTCATCATTGATAAAGTTCTCACTGGGGGAGCGTACCATCTGCGTGATGCATCAGATAATCGACTCGAGCCAAACCCATGGAACACGGCCAGACTCCAAAGATTCTACGCCTAGTGTCGAATTCTGTGTTCGTCTCCTTACCTCCGCCTTTCTTTTTTAAGTTATATCCTCTCTTTTTTATATATAACCCTAATAGCTTCAAGTATGCTTTGGCCGCACACTCCTGCTGCGCTATTCACGCTCAATATACCTGGGGGCTTCTTATACAGAAGCTTAATATAATTATCTTCTCGGCTTTATGCCCATCACATATGCGTAATTCCTCCATATGTACCTTTTTCACCATTATATGCATCGATATGACTTAAGTTTTGGACAAGCTGGGTTGCCTGGCTCTTGTGTTTATGCCCTACGTTCCCGGTAATTTGGCTAGGGCATAAGGGGAGCACCACTGGGATTGCTACTACCGGGTCAGCCGGATGTGTACCCCAGACTGGGTGAAGCCGAAAGCTAGCATTCTTAAGGGAATATTCGATCCGTGAACAAAAGATGTTTCTCACTTATTGCAATACATGCCCCCAGATGTTTGTATCCTGCGTCGCTTTTCGCAGTTCGGACATGCACATTAATGCATGGGTACCCAGGGAAAGGAACCCTTAATGGAACTATTCTCCCTGGAAGATGTTTCTTACTATCCATGTAATATAACATAGCTAGTTGGGTACTTGTCTGTTCAAGCACTTATGACCCCTACGCCTGGTTTCCACGCGTGCCCTGATTTTTACATAACTGAGCGGGTATTTGGATACACTCCGGACTGTCGGGTCCGAATGTTGAAGCGAAAAGGTCCGCCAAGACAAATGATTTATAATCCGGCTAGGGACAAAACATGTCCTTTGAAGTACAAAGTCACTTAGACTGACTAAATTCTTCTTCTATACCATCCAACAGGTTGTCTAGCCTACAATCCTGTTGGGAATACTTAGCGGCTAATGCTACCTGGTCATATACCAGACTTACAGGGATCTCTTTCCCATCTGACCCTACAGGTCCGACCTCGGCCATGTGGTTCAGGTTAGGCTTGGTGTATCGCGTCTTCACCATGGACAAGGCTTCCCTTGCACGTTGTCGGCAGGCCAATATCTTCCATAATCGAAAGCGCCGCCTCGCTCCCTTGAGCTTCTCTACAAGCCCCCCATGACTCCTGGCAGGGAGGCGTATGGCCACAAGGCCTGGGCAATGCCCTGCATCACCTGCCGAACTTGTTCGTGCAATTGTGAGAGCTCCTGCAGAAGATCGCCTGTAGATCTGGGCATCTCCTCTTCGGGACGACCTGTCAACATACCTACAGATATATTTCTGTTAGCCCGCTTCTTCACCGAACTTTATAATGGTTCGTTAGAGCACTTACTAAAAATGCCGCGTCGAAGCCTCTATTCTCCTTCACGAAGTCAGCAAGCTGGGCCCAAACATCCTTTAATTCGACGTCCAGTCGCGTGTTCGTGTCCTGGAGATTATTTTTCTCCCGTATAACCTTTGTAAGCACACGCTCGCCAGCCTTCAGCTATCGTTGAGCATGTTGGTCATTCTCTGGTACGATATCCGGATTGCCTCCGGGATTGTCTGCAGAATCTATTGTTAGATTTGCATTCATGTCGAATACTAACTAGTACATGCCATGACATTCTTTTCGGTCAAGACAAGTATTACCAGATGGGGCCTTCGTGGACTCCTCCATTCCAGCAACTGTGGCCCGCAGCTGGGCTTTGCACTCCTCCATCTCTTTTGACAGCTGGGTATTCTTCTCTGTAAGAACTTATGCTTACGAGGATCCTTAAATCAGTTGTGCCAACTATTTCAAGTCTCAGGGGCAACTGATATACATACTTATCAAATTCTCTTACCTGTATATCGTTTACGTAGTGGTCCGTGGTTCTGGAGAGGCCATCTTAAGGAGCTCAGATGTACGCGTCCCCTGAGTTGAAGGCATTGAACGCCTCTTCAGAGAAATTAGGGTCGTGTAGTGTGGCCCGTCGGCGCCTATGATTCATGGCGCTCTCCTCTTTGAAGTTTGTAGCAGATAATCTATCCGCATCCTCTGTAGGAGGATCATCCGACGTTGTCCCCATGTTCACCTCCGCCCTTGAGTCTGGCCTCGGAGTCCGGCTGGTGGAGGCGTGGCCGGCAGGCTCTCCGGATATAGTCCGGCGAGCGCTTTTTCTGCCAGGAAACCATGGACATCGTTATATTTTAAAGACAATAAATATGTAGCAGGTTTCTAATCATACCTCGGCAACAGCATCTCGGTCCTGACCGCCTTCTTTTAAGCCTACCCGGCTTCGGTGCCCCTTGTTGACGTGTCACCGTGGGTTCGGCACGGTGTCCCGATGGCCTTCCTTGTAAAACGCAATACATGTGCGGTGGGTAAGGCGCAAAGAGGGATCCTTCTTGGAAGTTGGGACTTCGGTTTTACTTACATGTGATACAGGGAGTAGGCTAGGATAATCAGCAATGATGACCACCAAGGCGCCATCATAGCTTAACTGATAAAATGTCCTGTCGATGAGCTCCACAAATATGTCCGGATCTTCTTAAAGTCCGGGGTCGAGGGCTCGGTCGGGGTCCTCTAGGTGTGGAGACGGGCTGTGAACGTCCCTCATAGCTTTTCGCAGTTCCTGCTATGAATTGGCAAGGTAAATATTTGTGCTAAAGAATGTGGGAAAGACTGGAATAAAAGATAGCAGCTCACCCAGCTTGGGGGGTTGTACATGGAGAATCCATCCCGTGGCTTCATACGGATGAACTCCTCTTCTTCTCCTTTGTACAAATCAGACAGTATCTTCGCCAGAGCGGCGGCGAAGTCCGGACCTTTATGGCCGTAGCGGGTGGCATCGTCTTCTCCATTGAAGTGCCACACGGGTTTCCCCCGATATTGAAGTGGCTGCACTCCCCGCATTATACATATTGACATAACCTCAATTATTGTCAGTCCTGATTTGGCTAGCGTCTTTATCCTGTCCATCAGGAAAAGGATCTCTCTGTTATCTTCCTCCTGGGGGCTTCGGGGGCGCCAGCTATGGCGTTTCTTCAAAGGTCATTTACGAACTTAGGAAGGCCCTTCCGAACAGGGTCCCGGAAGAGGGACGTTTGATACGTCTCCAACGTATATACTTTTCCAAACACTTTTGCCCTTGTTTTGGACTCTAACTTGCATGATTGGAATGAAACTAACCCGGAATGACGCTGTTTTCAGCGGAACTGCGATGATGTTTTTTATTGTGCAGAAAACAAAAGTTCTCGGAATGACCTGAAAATCCACAGAGATAAGTTTTGGAAAATATAAAAAATATTGGCGAAAGAATCAATGCCAGGGGGCCCACACCCTGTCCATGAGGGTGGGGGGTGCGCCCTCCCCCTGGGCGCGCCCCCTGTCTCGTGGGCCCCCTACTGCTCCACCGACCTCAACTCCAACTCCATATATTCTGTTTCGCGAAGAAAAAAATTAGAGAGAAAGTTTCATCGCGTTTTACGATATGGAGCCACCGCCAAGCCTAATCTCTCTTGGGAGGGCTGATATGGAGTCCTTTCAGGGCTCCAGAGAGGGGGATTCGTTGCCTCGTCATCATCAACCATCGTCCATCACCAATTTCATGATGCTCACCGCCGTGCGTGAGTAATTCCATTGTAGGCTTGTTGGACGGTGATGGGTTGGATGAGATTTACCATGTAATCAAGTTAGTTTTGTTAGGGTTTGATCCCTAGTATCCACTATGTTCCGAGATTGATGTTGCTATGACTTTGCTATGCTTAATGCCTGTCACTAGGGCCCGAGTGCCATGATTTCAGATCTGAACCTATTATGTTTTCATGAATATATGTGAGTTCTTGATCCTATCTTGCAAGTCTATAGTCACCTATTATGTGTTATGATCCGACAAACCCGAAGTGACAATAATCAGGATACTTCTCGGTGATGACCATAGTTTGAGGAGTTCATGTATTCACTATGTGCTAATTCTTTGGTCCGGTTCTCTATTAAAAGGAGGCCTTAATATCCCTTAGTTTCCACTAGGACCCTGCTGCCACGGGAGGGTAGGACAAAAGATGTCATGCAAGTTCTTTTCCATAAGCACGTATGACTATATTCGGAATACATGCCTACATTAAATTGATGAACTGGAGCTAGTTTTGTGTCACCATAGGTTAGAGCTATTACATGAGGAATCGCATCCGACATAATTATCCATCACTGATCCAATGCCTATGAGCTTTTCACATATTGTGCTTCGTTTATTTACTTTTCTATTGCTACTATTACAACTACTACAAAACTGCTATCTTTACTTTTGCCACTGTTACCATTACTATCATACTACTTTGCTACTAAGTACTTAGCTGCAAATACTAAGTTATCTAGGTGTGGTTGAATTGACAACTCAACTGCTAATTCTTAAGAATATTCTTTGGCTCCCCTTGTGTCGAATCAATAAATTTGGGTTGAATACTCTACTCTTGAAAGCTGTTGCGATCCCCTACACTTGTGGGTTATCAAGACTAATTTCTAGCGCTGTTGTCGGGGAGCATAGCTCTATTCTTTGAGTCCCTTGGGATTTATATCTATTGATCATTATGAGGAACTTGAAAGACGAAAGATCCAAGATTTTTCCCTCAACTATGAGGGAAGGTAAGGAACTGCCATCTAGCTCTGCACTAGATTCTCCTTCTGTTATTAGTAAGCTTGCGACACCGAAACCTGCTACTGCTATGAATTCTGATATGTCGCATGTTATTGATGATGCCACTTCTGCTATGCATGATACTTATGATGAAACTACTTCTGTGCGTGATACTACTTTGCCATTAGGTGAATTTCTTGATGAACAACTTGTTAGGGTTAGAGAGAATGAAATTATTGAAGAAGCTATTATTGATGATAGTGATGATGAAAGTTCTCCCCCTGATTATGAATTACAAGTTGTTCCTGAGGGTTATGTTATGAATGAGGAAGCTGCTAGAGCTATCTTTGCTTGCAAAGATAGATATGATCTTAAAAAGTTATTAGCTAAATGGAAGCAGCAATCTCTTAATGCTAGAATGAAACCTGACCCTCCTTTTGCTACTTCACCTATCTGTGTTACTGATAAGGATTATGAATTATCTGTTGATCCTGAAATAATTACTTTGGTTGAATCTGATCCTTTTTATGGCCTTGAATCTGAAACTGTTGTGGTACATCTTATCAAGTTGAATGATATAGCCACCCTGTTTACTAATGATGAGAAGTCTCGCTATTATTATATCCTTATGATATTCCCGTTCTCATTAAAGGGTGATGCTAAGACTTGGTTTAATTCTCTTGATCCTGGCTATGTGCGTAATCTCCAGGATATGATTTATTACTTCTCTTCTAAATATTTCCCTGCTCATAAGAAACAAGCTGCCTTGCGGGGAATATATAATTTTCTGCAAATCAAAGAAGAGAGTCTCCCACAAGCTTGGGGGAGGCTTCTCCGATTACTTAATGCTTTGCCTGATCATCCTCTTAAGAAAAATGAAATACTTGATATCTTTTATAATGGACTAACCGATGCTTCCAAGGACTACTTGGATAGTTGTGCTGGTTGTGTTTTCAGGGAAAGAACAGTCGACCAAGCTGAATTACTATTAAATAATATGTTGACTAATGAAAATAATTGGACTCTTCCCGAGGCAATCCCTAAGCCAACTCCTGAACCTATTCCAAAACATACTCCGAAGAAGAGGGGTGTTCTATTTCTCAGTGCTGAAGATATGCAAGAGGCAAAGAAATCAATGAAATAAAAAGGTATAAAAGCTGAAGATGTTAAGAATTTACCACCTATTGAAGAAATACATGGTATTAATATACCGCATGTTGGATAAACACATTGTCTTGATAACCCGACACAGGTAGTAAAGGTAAATTCTCTCTATAGATATGATAAAGTTGAAATCCCGTCTACTAAATTTCATAGCCCATGCTTAGATGAATTTGATGACTATATGGCTAGGCAAGAAAGTTTTAATGCTTATGTTGGTAGAGAATTAAAGAATAATGCTTTCGAGATTGGACGCTTGAGTGATTATATGGCTAGAGTTAAAGGTGAACTTAAACTCATTAGCAAATATGCTTCTATGGTTACCACTCAAGCTGAGCAAGTACTTAAAGCTCAAAGTGAATTGCTCGATGAATTAAATAATAAATATGACTTTGCTGTTAGAGTGGCTACTAGAACTGGTAGAATGACTCAGGAACCTTTGTATCCTGAAGGCCACCCTAAGAGAATCGAGCAAGATTCTCAGAGAAATAATTTAGAGGCACCTAGTTCTTCTGAAAAGAAGAAAAAAATGATAGGACTTTGCATGCTTCTAGTGAACCTATTGTAGACACACCTGAGAATACCAATGATATTTCTATTTCGGATGCTGAAACACAATCAGGTGATGAACATGAACCTAGTGATAATGTTAATGATAATGTTCATGTTGATACTCAACCTAGCAATAATAATGATGTAGAGATTGAACCCGCTGTTGATCTTGATAACCCACAATCAAAGAATCAATGTTATGATAAGAGAGATTTTGTTGCTAGGAAGCACGGTAGAGAAAGAGAACCATGGGTTCAGAAACCCATGCCCTTCCCTCCTAAACCATCCAAGACAAAGGATGATGAGGATCTTGAGCGCTTTGCTGAAATGATTAGACCTATCTTCTTACGTATGCGCTTCACTGATATGCTTAAAGTAAATCCTTATGATAAATATATGAAGGATATCATTACAAATAAGAGAAAGATACCGGAACCTGAAATTTCCACTGTGCTTGCTAATTATACATTTAAGGGTGGAATACCAAAGAAACTTGGAGACCCTGGGGTACCAACTATACCATGCTCCATTAAAAGAAACTATGTTAAAACTGCTTTACGTCATCTTGGAGCCGGTGTTAGTGTTATGCCTCTCTCTTTATATCATAGACTTGAATTGAATAAGTTGACACCCACTGAAATATCTTTGCAAATGGCTGATAAATCAACTGCTATACTTGTTGGTATTTTTGAGGATGTGTCTGTTGTGGTTGCAAATGTCACCATCTTAAAGGACTTTGTTATTCTTGATATTCCCAAGGACGAAACTATGTCGATTATCCTTGGTAGACCCTTTTTGAATACTGCAGGGGCTGTTATTGATTGCAACAAAGGCAATGTCACTTTTCATGTTAATGGTAATGAGCATACGGTACACTTTCCGAGGAAACAATCTCAAGTTCATAGCATCAATTCTATTGGAAAAGTTCCAACTATCATTATTGGAGGTTTTGAATTTCCTCTTCGTACCATCAAGAAAAAGTATGATATTCTTATTATTAGGGATGCTCATATCCCCGTTGAGGTAACCTAGTGTTATTAGAAATTTCTCCGGTTCCATGTTATTCGAAATGAGCTTGTTAACAAGACTTGATCAACCTTGTTAGTAGATTCATTTTGATGATCATGAGATGGATGAAACTAGAAGGCACAATCTTCCGTACCCCCTTTTTACTTTCTGTTATTTAGAATAAATAAAGCAAAAATAGTATTATCTATCTGTTTTCTAAATTATCTGTGCAATAAAAAAATATCCCGAAAATAAAAGTGCTCCAAATGCCCTGCAAATTTAGTATGATTTTTTATGGAATATTTGATGATTTTAGGCACTGAAAACACTACAGGAGGGGCAAGCACCTGGCCACGAGGGTGGAGGGCGTGCCCACACCCCCTGGACGTGCCCCCCTATCTCGTGGGCCCAGGGTGGCCCCCTCCACTTATTCTTGCACCCACACACTCCATCTTCTTCCCAAAAAAATCCTCATCCAGCTCAAGCACGAGTTCTAGCTCATTTTGCTGCGATTTTCGATCTCCTTGCTCAAAGCTCCATTCACAAAACTGCTTTGGGAGATTGTTGCTTTGTATGTGATTCCCCCATTGGCCCAATTAGTTTTGTTCTAGTGCTTTATTCATTGCAAATTTTTGCTGCATAGGTGATCCTGTTCTTGAGCTTGCATGTCAAATTTATAAGGTCCCAAGTAATTCTATTGCATGATATAGGCTCTAGGCACTTGTAGGAGTAGTTGCTACCAATCTTGTTTAGTTCTATTCACTTTTATTTTAAAGTTACTAAAATTTCAGAAATTTTCAGAAAATGTGAAGGAGATTTTTGAGGGTCTCTTCTAGCCAAGGCTCCCAGGAAAAACAAGCTAAAGATAAGGAAAAGGCCAAGTATAATCTTCCTCGCATAGCGGAAGTACGACCGTGTGAATGGCCCTGTGATGATTTCTTGAGAGAAGACGGAATTTATGAAGACTTTTATTCTTTGATCGAGGATGCAGGCCTCACCGATTTCCTCCACAACCGGATCGATCAGTATCTCTTACTCACCAATACTTTCGTGCAAAACTTTTATTATTATTGTAAGTGCATCTAGTGCCACCCCTAGTTGGTTTTGGAGTATTGACGACAAAGTTGGTTGAGGGACTAATGCGTTTGTGAGAATTGCAGGATAACGCAGGTAGTGTCCCTCATTGATTCGGTTTACATACCGGAGATGACCCCTAAAAATGTATGAAGACATTGAAGACAATGGTGGTATGAGAAGATATTCATATTGAAGACTATGACATGAGAAGACATTGCGTCAAGACTATGAAGCACGAAGACTGTGTGGTTTTGTTGTTTCCTTTTCTTCTTTGTTGAGTCATAGGAACCACCATACTGTTAAGTGGGGTCCAAGTGAACTAAGTCAGAGTGACTGAAGTGATGCTCAACCCAAATCCTATGTCTTCGAGCGAAGACAATGAGAGCAAATCTTATCCAGAGTTGGATGAGTCAGCTTTGCCTGTAGCCGAAGTAAAGTTGCCGCGTGTGTTTGAAATCTGACCGTTGGAACACGTGTCAGTTCCTTAGTGACCCAGGGTCATTTCAGACAAATTAGGTCGGGTTGCCTAGTGGCTATAAATATCCCACCCCCTACACCATAAATGGGTGGTTGCTCAGAGTTAAGATACGGCTTTTGTCGTTTGAGAGCAACCCACCTCGAAGCATTTGAGAGAGAGAAATCCTTGCGAGGACAAAGCCCAAACGCCCAGAGCCAAAGAGTGTTAGGCATCACTGAAGTCTTTCTGTCTGTGTGACCTGAAGACTTATTACACTTGAGGACTGTGTATCCTCCAGCCGGTTAGGTGTCTCGTTCTGAGCATCCAAGAGTCATAGTGGATTGCCGGGTGAACGGAGTCTGTGAAGGTTTGGAAGTCTACCTTGAAGACTTACCAGAGTGATTGGGCGAGGACTGGGTGTCCTTAGCTCAAGGGGAATAAGGTGAAGACACGGTCTTCTGAGTTGAATCTCAGCCTCCCTAACCAGACGTACAGTTGTCACAGCAACTGGAATTGGTCCAACAAATCCTGTGTCTTCAACAAGCAACTGGTTCTATCTCTTCCCTCATTTACTTGAGTTTGTCTTCGTGAAGTCATTGCTTATCGTCTTATCTGATTGACTTCATTGCTTGACTACTATTGTTGGTTGGCTTCATACTATCTTCCATCCTGATCTTACTACCTAGCTGCTATTAATCTTTTAATGTTAATGCTATTGCATACTTGATTATGGCTTGCTTGCTGTAGTTTATCTTCTGCTGCATATCAATTAGGTTGTTTCTATTGTTTGTCTTCGAAACTTCCATGTTTTGAAGACTTTCGTAAAAATCACCTATTCACTCCCCCTCTAGTCGATAACTAGCATTTTCAATTGGTATCAGAGCAAGGTACTCCCTTGTTCTGTGTGATTCGGTTTAACCACCTGGAGTTTAGCTATGTCGACTGCAGGGATAATCAAAGTCTCCGCTGCTTGCCCCGTGTTCGATGGAACTGAATATCCCTGCTGGAAGAATAAGATGCACCTGCATCTTGAAGCCATTGATGTCGTCCTCTGGTATGTCGTCAAGAATGGCGTTCCCCAAACTGGTGAAGGTGTCACCCCTACTGATGTCAAGAAGTTCATTCAACTGGACTCGACGTCAAAGCTAGTCTGGGACTGGCTGTCCAAGGTCAATGAAGGCGTCTCTACACAGAGAGACCAGAGGATTAGTGTTCTTCGCAATCTCTTCAATCGCTTCAAGAGAAACGACAATGAAAATGTCCAGCTCACGTTTGACCGCCTCACCGACATCACAAATGAGCTTCAGGATCTCGGCGCCACTGAGATCACCAAGCATGAAATTGTCAAGACACTGCTGAGATCACTTGACACCTCCTTTGACACCCTTGCCCTCATGATACAAGAACGTCCTGACTTCAAGACACTCGATCCGTCTGATATACTTGAGAGGCTCAACACACATCAGTTCCAGCTTTCTGAGAAAAGAGATATCTATGGCCCCAACTATGGCCGAACTCGTGCTTTGGAGGCAAAAGTTGTTTCCTCATCTGAAGAAGAAGAGTCTGACTGTGGTTCTGACGATCCTGAAGACATTGGAAGGGAGCTTGCTATGCTTGTGAAGAAGTTCCAGAAATTCACCAAGAAGAAGGGCTTCAGAAAGTCTTCACGATCCAGTTCAAGAAATGATGAAGCTTCCACTCAAGACAACAAGAAGAGAACATGTCACAAGTGTAAGAAGCCTGGGCACTACATCTCTGAGTGTCCTCAGTGGGACAACGAGAAGAAGAAGAAGAAGAAGAAGAGCAAGGAATATGACTCCGATGACAAGAAGAAGAAGAAATCTTCGAAGTCTTCTTCCAAGTCCTCATCAAGGTCTTCATCTCACAAGAAGAGCTCATCTGGCAAGGCTCGTGCTTTTGTTGGCAAGGAAATGGATTCAGAGGAGGAGTCTGCGTCTGAGGAGGTAGAGGAAGAATCTGAAGCTGAGTCCGACTCTGGCATTGCAAGTCTGGCTCTGGCCACAACCTACGTCGCAAAGTCCATCTTCAACACTAAAGACAATGACTCCCACACCAACGCTGATGATGACAAGGACGATCTTGCTCCCACCTACTGCTTCATGGCACGCGGTGCCAAGGTAAAATCACGCGATGCTTACTTTCAAACATCAAGTGAAGATGACTCTGATTGTGAATCCAAACCCAGCTACAAAACACTTGCTAAAATTGCTACTGAACAACAAAAGGCAATGGAATATACTCAAAAACTATTAGACAAAAGCGATGACCTGCAGGACGCAGAAATGACACGTACACAGTCCTTAGTTGAAGACATAAAAAATCTTCATGCTAAGTATCAAGAACTTGAAAATCTTCAAAAGGAAAATGTGTCACTTCGCGCTCAACAGATCAGTTCCGCTCAGGAAGGATTTGAACCACCTTGCTTAAAATGCATTGAGCGTGATAACGCTGCTTCTGTTGCTGAATCTTCCACTGCTGCTACTGTTTCTCTGTCTTCAACTACTGATGTGGTAACTGACCCCTCTTCTGAGGATACCACTGCTATTGCTTATGAAAATGCTAGGTTGAAGACATTGCTTGAAACAGGGATGTACAAAAGTTTGAAGGGACATCAAACACTCTGTGATGTCCTCAAAAAGTAGATTCTGAACCGAAACCCTAGGAAAGAGGGTGTTGGGTTCGAGAGGAAAATGAATGATAATGGCTCCTACTGGAAGCCTGAGCAGTATCCCAAAACCACATGGGTTGCTGCAAACGAACCTTCAGTGGATCCATCTACTTTATCTGGCTTTACCTGTGCTAACCATATTATCATTGATGAATCCTTTGATGCAAACTATAAACTATTCAAAAATCAGAATGGTGAAGTGTTTGCCAGGTTTATTGGTACTAACTGCAGGAACAGACCGCCAATGAAGAAGATCTGGGTTCTCAAAAGCTGTCTTGAAAATCTTCCGGTGAATGTTGTCATGACACCACCTGTGAAGAAGACAAATCCCGGACCAAAGGCGTCACATGGTCCAACGGCTTCATATGGAAACAGGACTCACCCGAGTCACCCTAACGCCAATCTTTTGCAGGGAAATCATACTCAAACTTATGAATATGAGTGTGTGTCTTCAAACCGCTATGTTCATAATACTAAGAACTTTTCTGCTTATTCATATGAGTATCATTCATCTCCTGCAAGGCTATTTGCTAGGGCTTCAAATCCGAAATTCTTAGATGCTGCACTTAGACTCATTGCTTCTAAGTCACCCCTGAAGATGTGGGTGGTGAAGAAGAACTAACTCTCTTTTGCAGAAAATGGTCTCCAGCCAGCAATCAATGGCGTCCGATATTATTGCTGGGGACCTAAACACAAAGGGATGCATGATAAAATAACTTAATATGAATTCCACATATGAATCGCTTACCTGTCATATTGTGTGCTAACTTTCATCTATGCTGTGATAACCCAAGTGTGTATCAAATGCTTATGCTTCACAAGATACATTGTGAAGCCTATCCCTCTAACTGCACTGTAGGGTACACCAAAAGCTTCAGAATGGATTATTGACAGCGGATGCACTAATCATATGACTGGCGATCAAAGTCTTCTCATGGACTCAACCTTACGTCCATCCGACAAGAGTCAAATCACATTTGCTGACACTAGTAAAGGCAAAGTATTGGGTCTAGGTAGAGTTGCAATCTCAAAGGGTCAACACATGGATAAAGTGATGGTTGTTGAATCCCTTGGATTCAACTTAATGTCTGTCTCAATGCTTTGTGACTTAAACATGATTGTGATATTTGGAAAATATCGTTGCCTTGTACTAATGGAATCTGACAAATCTCTAGTCTTTGAAGGGTATAGGAAAGGTGATCTATACATGGTAGATTTCTCAGCAGGTCCAAAACTAGCCGTATGTCTTCTTGCAAAAGCTTCAGAATGCTGGCTCTTGCATCGAAGGCTGGGGCATGCTGGCATGAGGAACTTGCACACTCTCGTCAAAAGGAAGCATGTCATAGGCATCAAAGGTGTCAAGTTCAAGAAAGATCATCTGTGTGGTGCCTGCGAAGCTGGAAAGATGACAAGGGCCAAGCATCCTTCGAAGACAATCATGACAACATCTCAACCCTTCGAGCTGCTACACATGGACTTATTTGGACCTACCCACTACTCCACGCTGACAACAACGGCATGTCTCTATGGCTTCATCGTTGTTGATGACTACTCAAGATACACATGGGTGCACATAATTCTCTACAAGACTGAAATACAAGATGTCTTCAGACGATTCGCCAATCGAGCAATGAACAACTATGGCGTCAAGATCAAGCATATCAGAAGTGATAACGGCACTGAATTCAGGAACATCGGCCTTGATCTTTATCTGGATACAATGGGAATCACTCATGAATTTTCTACTCCATACACACCATAGCAAAATGGCATTGTTGAGCGCAAGAATAGAACCCTCATCGAGATGGCTCGAACAATGCTTGACGAGTACAAGACACCTAGAAAGTTCTGGCCTGAAGCCATTGATACGGCTTGTCACATCATCAACCGTGTCTACATCCATAAGCTTCTGGGCAAAACATCCTATGAGCTCCTCACTGGCAAGAAGCCAAATGTCAGCTACTTCAGAGTCTTTGGTGCTAGATGTTGGATCAAGGATCCCCATCACAAGTCAAAATTTGAACCCAAAGCTCGCGAAGGCTTCATGCTTGGCTATGCAAAGGATTTGCACTCTTACAGAGTCTTCAACCTCTTCCAGTACAAAATCGTTGAAACAGTGGATGTGCGATTTGATGAAACCAATGGTTCACAAAGAGAAATTCTGCCAAGTACACTTGATGAAGCTCCTTCCTGTTAATCTATCAAGTTGATGGGGAACTGGTGAGATCATGCCCTCTGAAGCACAGCCTGAAGAGGAACTTATCATTTCTGCACCAAACCAACCTGAAGACAATGCTTAGACCGAAGACAATACTTCCAATGATGACAATGATCAGCATGAGCAAGGTCTTCATCCAGTTCATCCTCGTGTTGCAAATGAAGTACAAATTGAGAAGATAATTGACAGCATCAATGCGCCTGGTCCGCTTACTCGCTCAAGAGCAACATAGCTAGCAAATTTCTGTGGGCATTTTTCATTTGTGTCAATATCAGAACCCAAGAAAGTTGTTGAAGCTTTTATGGAACCTGAATGGATTCAAGCCATGCAAGAAGAACTTCAACAGTTCAAGCTGAATAATGTTTGGGAACTTGTCAAGCGACCTGATCCACGCAAGCATAACATTATTGGAACAAAGTGGATATATTGAGACAAGCAAGATGAGCATGGTCAAGTCATCAGAAACAAAGCATGTCTTGTGGCTCAAGGATATACTCAAGTTGGAGGAATTGACTTCGATGAAACATTTGCTCCTGTTGCTAGGCTTGAAGCTATTCGCATACTGCTAGCCTATGCTAATCATCACAACATCTTGCTATATCAAATGGATGTAAAGAGTGCATATCTCAATGGCAAGATTGAAGAAGAAGTGTATGTTGCACAACCACCTGGCTTTGAAGATCCAAAACATCCTGATATGGTGTACAAACTGAACAAAGAACTGTATGGCCTCAAACAAGATCCTCGTGCCTGGTATGATACAATCAAAGACTTCCTGAAGAGCAAAGGCTTCAAACCTGGATCCCTCGATCCCACTCTCTTCACGAAGACATATGATGGTGAACTGTTTGTGTGCCAAATATATGTTGATGACATAATCTTCGGCTGAACAAAGAACTGTTTGGATTTATGATGCAAGAGCAATATCAGATGTCCATGATGGGTGAGCTGAAGTTCTTCCTTGGTCTTCAAATCCGTCAACAAAGAAATGGCATCTTCATATCTCAAGAAAAATATCTCAAAGATTGCCTGAAGAAGTTCGGCATGCAAGATTGCAAAGGTTACACAACGCCAATGCCAGCCAAACACCATCTTGGTCCCGACGACAATGGTAAAGAGTTCGATCAAAAGGTATACCGCTCCATGATTTATTTCTTTACTTTACCTATGTGCATCTAGGCCAGATATTATGCTTAGTGTTTGCATGTGTGCTCGATTCCAAGCAGCACCAAAGGAATCGCATCACCTAGCAGTGAAGCGAATTCTTAGATATTTGGCTTACACCCCAACACTCGGATTATGGTATCCAAAGGGCTCAAGGTTTGATCTGGTTGGATTCTCGGATGCTGATTATGTTGGTGACAAGGTGGATCGCAAGTCAACATCAGGCACATGTCATTTTCTTGGTAGATCACTTGTCTGTTGGTCTTCAAAGAAGCAGAACTGTGTATCACTCTCAACTGCTGAATCTGAATACATTGCTGCTGGATCCTGTTGTGCTCAGCTTCTGTGGATGAAGCAAACTCTCCAGGACTATGGCATCGATCTGAAGCAAGTCCCTCTCTTCTGCAACAACGAAAGTGCCATCAAAATTGCCAACAATCCAGTCCAGCACTCGAAGACAAATCACATTGAAATTCGTCATCACTTTCTCAGAGATCATGTTATGAAGAAAGATATAGATATCATGCACGTCAACACAGAAGAGCAACTAGCAGATATCTTCACAAAGCCCTTGGATGGGAAAAGGTTTTGCAAGTTACGGTGTGAGCTAAATATCTTGGAATCCTCAAATGTCCTGTGATCAGGCACACATCCTAACACTTATGCATGTTGATGACTTAGATGTGCAACACACAAAGTAATGTATATCTTCAATCAATGAAGATTTACACTCTGAGTGTGAATACATTAACATGGAATTTGACTTCGGAGTGCCACGATAATTGTGCGTCGTGTCTAGGTCTAATACTTCCTATACGGTGGGTAACGCCACCACCAAATTTCTCTGTTTGAAGTTTTTCACTCACGGCGTTATTTTGCAAAGATTTCGCATTTGGTTTGTCTTCAGTTTCAATTTATCTTCGTGATTTTTCTGCGCTATAGTGATTTGATTGCATATATATATATACTAGCATTCTGTCCTCTACAGCATTCACTTATAGCTATGTTTTCAAGTTGAAACTTTTGAACTAAGTGAATGTGATTGGACCCTAATGTCTCTATGCTTACTATCTCAAACTCTATCTGTCCAAATCATATGCATTCTATTGAAACTGTCGAATGTCTTCTCTGCATCCTTGTCAGCAGAAGACACAGAGACAAAACATCAAGTCCTATTTAAATGAATCATCTTAATTGTCGATATCTGGAGAAGCCGGAACGAACATCTGACATACTTGGCGGGCGTGGGAACGTGGGACAATTCTAAATGTGTTGCATGCTTGCCATGTACCCCACGGATGTGAACAAACAGGGGCACCTGCATAATTCCGCTGTGCTTCTCACCTACTTATAAATATGTGTCCCCTGCGGTAAAGAAATCTTTCTTCCACCTCTCCACCTCTGACAAAACCCTAGCGCAACCGCTAGCTAGCGACGACGCCGACGGCGAAGCGCTTAGCTGCCGCGACTTCTCCGACGCCGTCCTCACGCCGGCCGCGGACATCGTCCTCTCCGCCGTTGCCGTAGGTGTCCTCCGTCGCCAAGTTAGGGCACAGTGGGCTGAACTGCTCGGTCTCTCATTCTTCCCATCTAGCAGTTCGTCGTGCGGTAATTATAACTCTATTTTTACCACCTTTTTGATCCTCATAGATTCATCCTACTTTCCGAAAGTGGTTTCTGCCTACTCAATATTAGATCAATTCTATCTGCATCTCATAATGCCTAGTCTATTCACTTAGATTTCCTATCTAGTTTGATTCCTCACTTGTACTTATTCACGGATTGGTACAAATCTAGAACCAACTCACCACATATAAGTGAATGTCTTCACATCATGAGGTCAATGTCTTCAAACTGATTTATCTTCAAAATCTTCTGAGAATGCATATAACCTCTTCCCCTTCCCTCGCATCTCTAATGCTGTCACAGGTACATGTCCGTGGGAGAATCCCTTGGTTCTCATAGTCTGCATTCGTTTGCAGAATACTTACAGCATCATATCAATTCTCCTGAAGCCAGTTCCTGCTTGACCAGCAAGCGTAAATCTCTGAAGCCTCTGAATGTATTGAAGCCATTCAGCTTGAAGTTCATGGCTGCAGAAAAATCAGCAAGGAAGGGTGGCAGACAGCGTCGTGGGGGAACTTCTAGGGATCTGCCTGATGATCTTGCAGATATATACAAAACAGATCCTGAAGAAGATTACAATCAACGCAAGACTCGAATCCAATGGATTCGTTGCTATTGGGCTGAACAATGGTACAAGTACAAGTTTGTCACCCAGGAGTACGCAGAGAAGTATGCTATCAAGAGACCTTGGGGTGATATTCTCTATCGAGGCCTTCCCCCCAAGAACAGAGCTGAAGCCATTGAGCAAAAGTTCTATCCGTGCATGGTTCATGGACTACAGCCTGAAGAAGCCGACCCATCATCATTGCTCTGGTGTCGCGATGACAATCTCTTCAAGTGCAACTTCCAGTTTGCTATGTCTTCAGCAAAGGAAAACAAGAAGTCATGGGGATTAGACTTCAATCCTGGTCCCTCTTCTCCCCGTGAGGATGGGACACGTGAAGCTGAAGAGAATAGAATTGGCCCCTTTGCCAACCTTGATGGTCTCATCTCCTACATCTTTGGTTCATGGTGCCAGAGTGGATCATCCCAACAATGATGCTGATTCTGATGAAGCCCCTGTTCCTACTCCAAGGCCGAAGAAGCCAAAGAAGGTTAAGGTTTCATCATCAGCCGCACCTCCAAAAGCTTCTCGACTGAAGCCATTGGCCACTGCACCTCCTGAAACAAGTGTGCAGTCTGAAGATCAATCTCGTATCTCCAAGAAGACGGAGAAGAAAAGGCAACTTGTTAGGCGTACTGATCAAGCTCTGACTCCTGCTGCTATTCTGCGTGAAGAACCCATTGATCTATCAAGTGATGAGGATCTTGCGGATGATGCTCTTGAGCAGCTGATAAAGAGCAAGGAAGAAGCAGAAATCTTCAGCAATTTTCCTCTCTTTGATGTGGCCATCATCCACAATTTCATTGATGAGTGGTTCGACACCCCAAACGTCAGCTTTGAAGATTTACAGCTTCCAATTGGCCTCAGCGTCTCTTTCAATGGCGCCATTGCTTCTGAGCTGGCTCTCGCTCAACGAATCGTTTAGCTCAAGCACAAGATTGATTATGAGAAGGCTCAATTCAAGAAGCATGTGGCCAAGCTAAGTGTTCAAGACGTCCGAAACTTTAAGGTCATGCTGCATGAGCTTAAAGAAGCTTTTCTGAAGAAGTGCCAAGAAGCTCAAGGCTCTCGTGAGCGCATGAAGAGTTTGGCTGATAAGTGTGTGCTTGCCTACAATGAGGTTGAGAAGCGCAAGTCACTTGGCCGTCCTGGCATTGACCCCAGGATGGCAGCAAAGAAAAAGAAAAAGCTTCCTGCTAATCAGCCTGCGCCTTCAAGACAAGAAGCTCCACGCATTATCTTCCCAAGTAGCATGACTGGCTCGAAGCCAAAGGTCACCACAACCACTTCAGAACAGAAGAAGACGAGGGCTGCAGAGGCAGAAGCCAAAAAGAGGAAGAATACCGAAGCCTCTGATGCCGCTCCCTCCAAGAAGAAGCGCAAGACCAAGAAGAATCGGGCTGCTCCCACAGAGCCCCTTTTTGTTGAACCCATCTTAGTGATTCATCCTGCATCTGCATCCCAAGAACTTCACCTGACTGTTCATGAGTCTGCTTCCACAGAGGCTCCTGAAGCTGAAGATATTCCAGCAGCTGAACCCACCGCTGCTGAAGACATTGGTCATCATGACAATGTTGAAGATGATGAAGTTCTTCCTCAGCTCGAATATAATGTGGTATCATTGCCTGTTCGTACGAACAACGAACTCATCAGCATTGGTCGTCCTCTGACGCCAATTGCACAGGATGATTCATGGGCTAATCGCCCGCAAGAACAAGACTCCCCCAACACTCCCCAACAACAACAACCAGTCACAACATCCGTACAAGCTGAAGAGGATGAGGGCCTGCCCACTCCATCTCCAAAAGCGTCGCCAGTACTTCAAAGGCTTTGCAAAGGACCAAGGCCTCAAGCTCCTCTTCCGAGCGTTCCAGAAGGAGAACTGCATCATCAACCTGTTGCACGTCAAGTGTTTTCTGAAGCCACTCCTGCTGTGAATGTCTCTGCGTCTGAAGCACCTGCTGCTGAAGACAATCTGGCTGCATCAGCCGATGAAGAACGGCAAGAAGAACGTGTCTCTACTCCCCCCATTCCTGAAGAAATAGTTCATGATGTGAACGTGTCTATGCCTGACCCTCCAGCTTAGCAAGTGGAGGTTGAAAATGTTGAAGCTGCCACCACCAACGACAATGAAGCCGATGACGATGTCATGGCTGACGCTGATGTGGAGCTTGAACCAACCAGTGTGCCTGAAGCTAATGAGGCCACTGCACCTGAAGCTAGTGAGGCTACTGCTTCTGAAGCACCTATTGTGTAGCCTGAAGCCTCAGTTGCTGCCACTGCTCCTGTTCCGCCACCAAGGCCCTATACAATTGAGCAGGCATATAACCACGGAGAGCTAACAACAGTCAGATGGCCCATTCTGGTCCCTCCGCCTAATGTCTCTGGTCCTCAATTTGACTATCATGTTGAGCATAGGCCTCAAGTCCAGAAGCCCAAGCCAAGACTGCCAAGGTTTCCTGGTACTGCCACTACTGTCGGGTCCTTCGATGCTAATGGCTTCAAGAGCCACAACACATTCTTTGATAGCTCGAAGAACCCCTACACGAAGCCAAGAATTGCATCAGATCGGTTCTGGAGTCATCAGCAGCGAAGCTATTACTCCTGTGTTTTGTATGATCAAGGGAGCATCTTCCCTCATATGCGCCTCCACATTGAAGCCATTACTGGACTCCCCTCCTTAGAAGAAGCACTGACTGCTTTCGTGATGCTGGGCTGCTCAGTTTTGTCACAGATAAAGAACACTAGAATGAAGAACTGTTGCTTCAATTCTATGCCACACTGCACATTCGCGGCTACAACAGAGATACGAAGACTTGGGTTCTCGAGTGGATGACCGGAAACGTTCATCATGAAGCCAAAGCTATGGATATCATCGAGCTTACAGGCCTGTCCACTCCCGGAGAACTCTATGAACCTAGCTGTCAACATCATCGCAATGCCCTGGAAAGCATCTTTCATAGGCCTGAACCCAATATGAGTCAGATGCTGAGCATGATGAAGCCTTTGCCCCGTGATGCTGAATATCCAACAGAGTTCTTTGTTGAAGACCTTGAGTATCTGCCATGCACCATATATCACATCATCAGGCGGACTCTATGGCCTATCAAAGGACATTCATCAGCAGCAAAGCTTGAAGGAGCTATGAAGAGTTTGGTCTTCTACATTTTCAATGGCATCAGCTTCAATGCACAAGATTTCTTCATCAGACAACTTGCTGCCTCCGGCTCTGATCTCTTTGGTCTGAAGTTTTATGCTCCATGGGTCATGCGCCTCATAAAGCGACACTCTACTGTCAACTATCAACCTTCTGCTCGCAATCATGTGATTTTTCTACCTGAGGTTGATATGTCAGTTGAAGCTATATATCCTGACCCTGCCAAGAAGCCTCTTTGTCTTCAGAATGCCGAGCACCAAAGGTTCACTCAACCCATTGAAGGTGTTCAAGAAGCTACACGAATCTATCCATTGGCTGGAAATACTCGCCTGCCTCATCGAGCACCTACTGAAGCCACTGAAAGCACCATTGCACAAAGGCCTCGCAAGCGTTCTCGTGTTCTTAATGACCGAGAACTTCTTGTGGCCCTTCATCAGAAACAGGATAAGCATCATTTCTGGCTCAAGAGACAGATGCAAAGCATCTTAGTGGATGTCAATCGCATTTGCATCCTTGCCACCAAGAATGCCTTTGTTGCTCATGAAACTTGCCAGCGATCATGGAAGAGTTTGAACCTGCTTAGTGCTGAAGCAGATCTTCAAGACGATGGCTTCAATGAAAGATTTCATCTTGACTCCACTCCTCCACGGAATGCTGTCTTACGAAGAACTCCATCTCTTGAAGACTCTGAATATTCTTCCTCCGCGGCAACGGTAAATACCAGAGTGATCAATGATGAAGATGATGCTACTTCGCCACCTCCTACTACTACTGCGCGCATCGACACTGCACCAAGTTCATCTGCACCGCCACCCAACGACGACAACCCTGCTGCTTCACCTACTCATCAAGAAGACGAGTAGATGTTCTATGTCTTCAAACCTTTTTGGTCATTACTGACAAAAGGGGGAGAAGCGTATGAGTTGATAGTCTTCAAGCGGGTTCATATGGGCGGTTGCGTTATATTTTGCCTCGTGCTTACAACTCTTGCGTTTTGAAACATTTGATTCTCTGAGTTGTAACACTTAAACTTGATGGTCGTCTGCTACTTATTTGCATTTCCACGTGCGATGATAACTTCCACACTTAAATCATCCTGCAGACGTCCATTTTTCATTATGCATGTCATCCTATATACTAGATCATCTCATGCATGATGAATTATCTTCATAAGTTGAAGTGGATCTCCACAAGTACAACCTGCCATGTGCATTTGCATTCCAAAAGCAAAATTATTTATATCCACATCTTCAGGGGAGCCCTTACTACTTATGAAGACAAATTCCTATCCTTTACAATTTCACATACTTTATCCCCGTTGAAAACTTCAACCAGTTTGTCATCAATCACCAACAAGGGGGAGATTGTAAGTGCATCTAGTGCCACCCCTAGTTGGTTTTGGAGTATTGACGACAAAGTTGGTTGAGGGACTAATGCGTTTGTGAGAATTGCAGGATAACGCAGGTAGTGTCCCTCATTAATTCGGTTTACATACCGGAGATGGCCCCTAAAAATGTATGAAGACATTGAAGATAATGGTGGTATGAGAAGATATTCATATTGAAGACTATGACATGAGAAGACATTGCGTGAAGACTATGAAGCACGAAGACTGTGTGGTTTCGTTGTTTCCTTTTCTTCTTTGTTGAGTCATAGGAACCACCGTACGGTTAAGTGGGGTCCAAGTGAACTAAGTCAGAGTGACTGAAGTGATGCTCAACCCAAATCCTATGTCTTCGAGCGAAGACAATGAGAGCAAATCTTATCCAGAGTTGGATGAGTCAGCTTTGCTTGTAGCCCAAGTAAAGTTGCCGCGTGTGTTTGAAATCTGACCGTTGGAACACGTGTCAGTTCCTTAGTGACCCAGGGTCATTTCAGACAAATCAGGTCGGGTTGCCTAGTGGCTATAAATAGCCCACCCCCTACACCATAAATTGGTGGATGCTCAGAGTTAAGATACGACTTTTGTCATTTGAGAGCAACCCACCTCGAAGCATTTGAGAGAGAGAAATCCTTGCGAGGACAAAGCCCAAACACCCAGAGCCGAAGAGTGTTAGGCATCACTGAAGTCTTTCTGTCTGTGTGACCTGAAGACTTATTACACTTGAGGACTGTGTATCCTCCAGCCGTTTAGGCCTCTCGTTCTGAGCATCCAAGAGTCATTGTGGATTGTCGGGTGAACGGAGTCTGTGAAGGTTTGGAAGTCTACCTTGAAGACTTACCAGAGTGATTGGTCGAGGATTGGGTGTCCTTAGCTCAAGGGGAATAAGGTGAAGACACGGTCTTCTGAGTTGAATCTCAGCCTCCCTAACCAGACGTACAGTTGTCACAGCAACTGGAACTGGTCCAACAAATCATGTGTCTTCAACAAGCAACTGGTTCTATCTCTTCCCTCATTTACTTGAGTTTGTCTTCGTGAAGTCATTGCTTATCGTCTTATCTGATTGACTTCATTGCTTGACTACTATTGTTGATTGGCTTCATACTATCTTCCATCCTGATCTTACTACCTAGCTGCTATTAATCTTTTAACGTTAATGCTATTGCATACTTGATTATGGCTTGCTGGTTGTAGTTTATCTTCCGCTGCATATCAATTAGGTTGTTTCTATTGTTTGTCTTCGAAACTTCCATGTTTTGAAGACTTTCATAAATATTCACCCCCCCCTCTAGTCGATAACTAGCACTTTCAATTATCCTAAGAAGTCACCGCCTTCGGTATCATTTCATTTATATGATGAATTCAAGGAAATGTCTTTACGTAATTTTTGCGCGGTATGTAAAATACCCTTTGAGGGTAAATTAGATGAACCACGTCGTAAAGATGTGGATGGCTTTGTCAACACCATTACTGCAGGGGATCCAAAGAAGGGCTCCGACGCGAGAATCTCTAGCGTACACTTTCCTGATTTATGCTACTTTTCCATATTTGCTAGTCGATGCTTATTGGGCGTCGAAATAGTGGAAACTTCAATGTTCCTGATATTATTATTCTTCTCCATGCCTTGTTTGGTGATAACAGTTTTAGTATGGGTGCCGTTATTTCTAAACGTCTAAGCCTGAATCGTACAAAAGGCCCCATCTTTGGAGGTATCTATGTTGCACATCTTGGTAAATATTTTGAGATACCTATTAGGCACCATGAGAAAGATGAGACAATACTGCCTCCTTACATTTTAGATTATAGGAGCATGGTAGCGCATGAGTTTATTGTTGACAACGTAGATAAGATGCTCTTGTATAACTTGAGATTTAATAAGAAACACAATGAGACTATCATTCTGCCTGCCCCTCTGTTGTTTGATTTGACTACAGTTAATTATCTTGTCACACCGGAAGCGGTGTACGCTCATCGAGGCCAAGCATCCACTCCAGAGCCTGAGCTTGAGCCGGAACCTTCATTGGACCCTTATCGTGCATCATCTTACCAGTGGGATCCGTAGGAGATGGCCAGCCAGTGGTATCCTGATTACACCCCTTAGTACACAAGGGAGAGTAGCCGTGGTCCTTGGCAGTAGACCAACTTAGGCGAAAAGCCTAAGCTTGGGGGAGTACATATTTGTCACCGACTTTACATTCATGTTCACACACAATTCTAGCTGTCACTGCTCATACTCTTTCATTGTATTATCCATGCTAGTTTGATTTTCCTTTTCTCGCTTTCTTCTTGTGTGTTTGATAAACCTTAAGAAAAACAAAAAAAATTAGTTAATTTAATTTCCATGCTTGTAGTAGAAATTAAAACAAAAACCCAAAAATATTTCTCGTTCTTCTTCTTACTTGTTGGGAACTTTCCTGTCTAAATAGTTTTATTTTCTTTTCTTTCCTTTGGGGATCAAGAGTAGAAGACCATATTCAAAATGTTTAGTGGCTCTCATATGCATGATTGTTTATTTAACTTAGCGCCCATATTACTTGTCTTCTCTCTTGAGTTGAATGCTTGCAAATTCCAGCTTAGTCCAATGCACGTGCACTATTATTATTATACGCATTGTTCGGTCATGCAAGTGAAAGGCAATAATGATGATATATGATGGACTGATTGAGATGAGAAAAGCTGGTATGAACTCGACGTCTCTTGTTTTTGTAAATATGATGAGTTCATCATTCCTTATTCATCTTATTATGAAGTAAAAATATTTGCAATGACCTTTAGAGATATAGTTGCTTGTGCCATGCTTGATTAGCTACGAGTTATAATGGTTTACCTTGCGTGCCAACATGCTATTAAAATGATTGTGATGTGGTATGATGGGATGGTATCCTCCTTTGAATGAATTGAGTGACTCGACTTGGCACATGTTAACACATGTAGTTGAAACAAATCAACATAGCCTTCATGATATTTATGTTCATGGTAGATTATATACTACTCATGCTTGTACTCGGTGTGAGTTAATTTCAATGCATGTTCATGACTGTTGTCGCTCTCTCAGTTGGTCGCTTCCCAGTCTTTTGCTAGCCTTCACCTGTACTAAGCGGGAATACTGCTTGTGCATCCAAACTCCTTAAACCCCAAAGTTATTTCATATGATTCCACCATACCTTCCTATATGCGATATCTACCTGTCGTTCCAAGTAAATTTGTATGTGCCAAACTCCAAACCTTGAAATGAAATTCTGTTTTGCATGCTCGAGCAGCTCATGTTTCAACTAGGGATGTCGATATCTTCCATGCTAGATGGGTTATTCTCAAGAGGAGTGGACTCTGCTCCCCATTCACGAGAAAGGGCCGGTAACCATGATGCCCATTCCCATGATCCAAAAAGATCAAAGCAAATCAATATAATTAAACAAAACTCCCCCAGGGCTGTTGTTAGTTGGAGGCACTCGTTGTTTCGAGCAAGCCATGGATTGATGCTTGTTGGTGGTGGCGGAGTATAAACTTTTACCATTCTGTTTGGGAACCGCCTATAATGGATGTAGTATGGAAGATATCGCCATCTCATAGTTGTTGTGTTGACAGTGAAAGTATGCCGCTCAAAATGTTATTCATCTCTATTTTAAAATCGAGCTCTGGCACCTCTACAAATCCCTTCTTCCCTCTACGAAGGGCCTCTCTATTTACTTTTATGTTGAGTGATCATCCCTCTTATTAAAAAGCACCCGATGGAGAGCACACTGTCATTTGCATTCATTACTATTGGTTTATATTGGGTATGAATTGACTGGATCTCTTTTACCATGAATTACAATGTTTAGTCAATCCTTGATCTTTAAAGGTGCTCTGTATTTATGTTTTGTGGTCTCAGAAAGGGCTAGCGAGATACCATTTTGTTATATCATATTATGATTGTTTTGAGAAAGTGTTGTCATCCGAGTTTTATTATTATTCATCGCTAGCTGATTATGCCATTGATATGAGTAATTGTGAGACCTAAGTGTTATTGTGAGTATGGTTAGTTCATAATACTTGCTGAAAACTTGAATGCTGGCTATACATATTTACAACAACAAGAGCAAACAGAGTTTGTAAATTTTTTTCTTTATCACTTTCAGTTTATCAACTGAATTGCTTGACGACAAGCAAAGGTTTAAGCTTGGGGGAATTGATACGTCTCCAACGTATCTACTTTTCCAAACACTTTTGCCCTTGTTTTGGACTCTAACTTGCATTATTTGAATGAAACTAACCCAGACTGACGCTGTTTTCAGCAGAACTGCCATGATGTTGTTTATTGTGCAGAAAACAAAAGTTCTCGGAATGACCTGAAAATTCACTGAGATAAGTATTGGAAAATATAAAAAAAACTGACGAAAGAATCAAGCCCACACCCTGTCCACGAGGGTGTGGGCGCGCCCTCCCCCCTGGGCGCGCCCCCTTGTCTTGTGGGCCCCCTACCACTCCACCGACCTCAACTCCAACTCCATATATTCCATTTCGTGGAGAGAAAAAATCAGAGAGAAAGTTTCATTGTGTTTTACGATATGGAGCGGCCGCCAAGCCCTAATCTCTCTCGGGAGGGTTGATCTGGAGTCCGTTCGGGGCTCCGGAGAGGGGGATTCGTTGCCGTCGTCATCATCAACCATCCTCCATCACCAATTTCATGATGCTCACCGCCGTGCGTGAGTAATTCCATCGTAGGCTTGCTGGACGGTGATGGGTTGGATGAGATTTACCATGTAATCAAGTTAGTTTTGTTAGGGTTTGATCCCTAGTATCCACTATGTTCTGAGATTGATGTTGCTATGACTTTGCTATGCTTAATGCTTGTTACTAGGGCCCGAGTGCCATGATTTCAGATCTGAACCTATTATGTTTTCATGAATATATGTGAGTTCTTGATCCTATCTTGCAAGTCTATAGTCACCTATTATGTGTTACGATCTGACAACCCCGAAGTGACAATAATCGGGATACTTCTCGGTGATGACTGTAGTTTGAGGAGTTCATGTATTCACTATGTGCTAATGCTTTGGTCCGGTTATCTATTAAAAGGAGGCCTTAATATGCCTTAGTTTCCACTAGGACCCCGCTGCCACGGGAGGGTAGGACAAAATATGTCATGCAAGTTCTTTTCCATAAGCACGTATGACTATATTCGGAATACATGCCTACATTACATTGATGAACTCGAGCTAGTTTTGTGTCACCCTAGGTTATAGCTATTACATGATGAATCGCATCCGACATAATTATCCATCACTGATCCAATGCCTACGAGCTTTTCACATATTGTGCTTCGTTTATTTACTTTTCTGTTGCTACTGTTGAGGGAGACCTGGATTACGGGGTATCCAGACAGCCGGACTATATACTTTGGCCGGACTGTTGGACCGTGAAGATACGGAACTCAAGACTTTGTCCCGTGTTCGGATGGGACTCTCCTTTGCGTGGAAGACAAGCTTGGCGATCCGGATATTATATTTCCTTCTTTGTAACCGACTCCATGTAAACCCTAGCCCCCTCCAGTATCTATATAAACCGGAGGGTTTAGTCCTTAGAGACAGAATCATAATCATTATAGGCTAGCTTCTAGGGTTTAGCCTCTACGATCTCGTGGTAGATCAACTCTTGTAACACCCGTATCATCAATATCAATCAAGCAGGAAGTAGGGTTTTACCTCCATTGAGAGGGCCCGAACCTGGGTAAAACATTGTGTCCCTTGCCTCCTGTTACCATCAGCCTTAGACGCACAGACTGGGACCCCCTACCTGAGATCCGCCGGTTTTGACACCGACATTGGTGCTTTCATTGAGAGTTCCTCTGTGTCGTCGCTGCAAGGCTCGATGGCCCGTCTCGTTGTTAAGGACAACATCACCTCTGGGGGAGTGCTAGCTGTAGGCCAAACTCTCTGACTAGGCGGCTTCGTCATGGCCGCCCGATCGGCTGTCGCGCTGACAATGACCTCTCGGGTCATCACGAATAGCCTCCACGTCAATTCGGAACTCGCCGAATAGATGGATCCAAGAGAGCTCTCCTCCCTTAATGAGCTCTTGGATCGCATCGCCGCTTTGGGAGTCTCCACAGACTATGGCTGGATCGGGCTTAAACCCGACCAAAGGGATAACAAATCCCCACCGGTCACCCACGAGATAGCAGTAGTGGAGGAGTCACATACGGATTATCCCTCTATTTTGAGGATGAATTATGTCCGGATTACCGAGCTCCCTGAGCCGGATACCTGCTCACGGGAGGACATGACCCAGATCCCGGACTTAGAATCGGGTTTCGGGCCGGAAAAATCGGGCAGCGCTCCAGATCCCGAGCTGTCAAGCCCGGAAGCTCCCCTGCCCCTGGGCGTTAGATCGGATCAGAATCCAGATTCAGCTACACCCACCCACCCGGACTTAAACCATCTCTCCCATATCAGACAAGAGCCCCAAGAAACAGTACATCGCTACTAGGCCAGATTCCTCCTTGTGCTAAACAAGGTCAAGGACAGTTGTGAGGAAGACGCAATCTCACTTTTTTACAAAAACTGCATGAACTTTGCTGACTTGGTAACCATAGTAGAGAAGTATTGTGCGATGGAAAGCGCCTAGAAAACCCAAACATAATTTTGGGATAGTCTGGCTCTCACTAAAACCTTTGTCCGAGCTAAACGGGTGAACTCTCGTAAGTCAGCCGATTCAATCCCCAAGAAACCAAAGCCCACCCCAGGGCGTGGAACCGTATTGGAAGAATCACTCTATGGGCCATGTAAACTCCACAACTCGCCGGACACTACACCAACACATAGCCTTAGAGCATGTTGGATACTCCGGCAGGTAGCAAAAAGTGGCAAGGATCTTCTTGTAAGCCATAAAGCAGAACAACATCCCGCCAAAGAAAACAATACGGTACTGACAGTCTTCGAGACTTTCGCCTCAAATAATAGGCGCAAGCGAGCCCATCGAAATCTCGCTGAAATTTGCCACGTCGCAAAAATAAACCCGTGGAACGACACTACTATAACTTTCAGTGCTAGTGACGAACCCCAATTCCAGATAGTCCGGGCACCTGTCGCATTGGTCCTTATCCCAATCGGCTCACTAAAGTACTCATGGACGGCGGAAGTGGACTAAACTTGATCTATGAAGAAACACTCAGCAAGATGGAAATGGACAAAAGTCGCATTGAGCAGAGCGGCACAACCTTCAGGGGAATCATCCCTAGTCGGGAGGCACGGTGTGCGGGAAAAATCACATTCGATGTGGTATTCGGCACCCCGGAGAATTACAGGACCGAAGAAATCACATTCCAAGTGGCTCCTTTCAGCAGCGGATACCACGCCCTTTTAGGGCGGGATGCATTCACAAGCTTCCAAGCTATACCCCATTACAGATACATGAAGCTTAAAATGCACGGACCCAATGGAATCATCACTCTAGCCAGTGACCCGGACGTCGCACTCCGCACCGAAAATAAAACTGCAGCACTCGCGCTGGAGGCATTATCTGAAGCCCTAGCGGCCGAAGAACTAACAACAGTGCGTGCCACAGTGGACAGGGACGACGTGATACACGACAAATGACCCAAGTCCACATCATTTAAACCCGCAGATGAGATAGTTAAATTCCAGGTCCATCCAACGGACCCCACAAAGATAGCCTCCATCGGGACACAGTTGAGCCCCACAATGGATACCGCACTACGCTAATTCCTACCCGAGAATTGGGACATTTTCACCTGGCATCCTTCAGACATGCCGGGCATCCCACGCGAGATGGCCGAACACAACCTCAACATACTGAAAGGATACAAGCCAGTCAAACAGACTCTTAGGCGCTTCTCAGAGCCTAAACGGCAAGCCATGGGAGAAGAGCTAGCCAAGCTACTTGAGGCCGGATTCATCAGAGATATCAAGCATCCAGATTGGCTAGCAAATCTGGTAATGGTACCGAAGAATGACAAATCCTGGCGCCTATGCATAGACCTCAAAGACCTCAACAAGGCTTGCCCCAAGGATCCCTTCCCCCTCCCTCGCATCAACCAAATCATCGACGCCACCGCAGGACACGACTCACTGTGTTTCCTCGACGCATACTCTGGATACCATCAAATAAAGATGGCAGAGTCTGACCAAGAGGCAACAGCCTTCATAACGCCATATGGTCCTTTCTGCTTCAACACTATGCCTTTCGGGCTTAAAAATGCCGGCGCAACCTATCAACGCATGATTGAAACATGCCTGGAAAAGAAAATCGGCAAAACAGTGGAGGCATATGTGGATGACATGGTCATAAAAACAAGACACGTCGAAACCCTAATAGACGACTTGAGGCTTACGTTCGATAACCTCCGGACATATGACATCAAGCTAAACCCGGAAAAATGTGTTTTCGACGTGCCCTCTAGGAAGCTGCTCGGCTTCATTATTTCCAATAGAGGAATTGAAGCGAATCCAGCAAAAATCTGAGCTCTGTCGCAGTTGGCTATCCCAATAGACCTCAAGCATATCCAGAAACTAGCTGGATGCTAAGCCGCTTTATCTCCCGATTAGGAGAAAAGGCATTACCTATTTACCGCCTTCTTTGGTGCACCGAACACTTTGTGTGGACGGATGCAGCCGCGGCCGGACTGGATGAAATAAAGACCTTATTGGCCAGTAATCCAGTCCTAACAGCGCCAAATATTGGCGAACCTGTGCTATTGTACATAGCTGCAACACATCAAGTTGTAAGCATAGTGCTCGTCGTCGAACGAGAAGCTAACGGATACAAATTCCCGCTCCAGAAGCCGGTATATTACGTATCCACGGTCCTCACCCCATGCAAATCCCGATACCCACCCTATCAAAAGATAGCATACGTGGTCTTCATGGCATCCCGGAAGCTACGACACTACTTCCAAGAGTGTTCGATCACGGTGCCCTCCGAAGTACCACTCAACAACATAATAAATAACCACGACGCTATAGGCCGGATTGCTAAATGGGCCATCGAGCTCCTTCCATTCGACATAACATACAAACCACAGCGGGCCATTAAATCGCAAGTACTGGCTGACTTTGTCGCCAAATGGACAGAAGCCGAACTCCCTAAAGAGTATGGCGCATAGTCTAACTAGATCATGCACTTCGACGACTCTAAAATGTTGGCCGGATTGGGAGCAGGTGTAGTCCTGACGTCTCCCACCGGAGACACGGTCCAATACGTACTTAAAATATTATATATAGACTCCAACAACGCAGCCGAATATGAGGCTCTATTACATGGTCTTCGGATGGCAGTCTCTATAGGCATTCAACGCCTAGAGGTGCGCGGGGTTTCAAATCACGCAATATCACAAATAAACGGAGACTTTGATGCCAAGGATCCAAAAATGGCGGCCTACCGTAATACCGTCCTCAAAATGTCAGCTCGGTTCGAGGGGCTCGAATTCCACCATGTGGCTCGAGAAAACAATCAAGCGGCGGATATCCTCGCCCGCATCGGCGCTAAACGCGACCCTATCCCAACTAACATATTCTTGGAAAGGCTATTCAAGACATCTGTGGTATGGGAAGGGGATTCCGACAACACTAGCACGGATCCGAATACACCCCCAGATTCCGAACCATCAGACGCAATCGGAGACTCCGCCACCGAAATAACACATTCGGCCCATGAAATCATGGCTGTAATCGCCTCGTGGACTGGGCCTTTCTTGGCCTACCTAAATAGGCAGGAGCTCCCTGAGGACCAAAATGAAGCACGTTGCATCGTGCGGCGTTCCAAAGCCTACAAGGTCCAAGAGGGGGAACTTTATAAGAAAAGCGCGACCGGAGTGCCCCAAAGATGCATCTCCGAAGAGGAAGGGCGGCAGCTCTTGGCTAAAATCCATGCCGGACTCGGTGTACACCACGTTGCGGCTCAGGCACTTGACAGCAAGGCTTTCCGCACAGGCTTTTATTGTCCTACAGCCCGAGCAGATGCACAAGACCTTGTACAACACTGCGTCGGTTGCCTGCTCTTTGCCAATCAGAGCCACATGCCCCCTACCGCTCTCCAAACAATCCCCATCACTTGGCCCATCGCGGTATGGGGGCTAGATATGGTCGAATCCCTTAAAGGGGGAAGCCAAAATAAAAAATACTTATTGGTCATGGTGGACAAGTTCACCAAATGGATAGAAGCCAAACCAGTCAAAACGGCCGAATCCGAACCAGTGATAGACTTCATATCCTGGGTTGTACACCGATACGGCGTCCCCCATAGCATCATCACTAACGATGGCTCAAACTTCACAGCCGATGAAGTGAAAACCTGGTGAGGCAACATGGGCATTAAGCTCAATTACGCCTCCGTCTACCATCCCCAAACAAACGGCCAGGTCGAACATGAAAACGGTCTCATCATGAGCGGCATCAAACGCAGACTAGTGCGATCCTTGACAGAATCGGACACGCACTGAGTCGAGGAGCTCGACTCCGTACTCTGGGGGTTGTGGACCACGCTGAATCGCACCACCGGATACACACCATTTTTTATGGTATACGGCACAGAAGCGGTACTACCCTGCGACATAATACATGATTCGCCTCGCGAACGCATGTACGAAGAGAAGGAAGTCGAGCTAGACCGGCAGGACAACTTAGATGCCCTGGAGGAGGAGCGTGACATCGCAAAAGCCCGTTCCGCATTCTATCAGTAGCAGGCTCGACAGTACGAAAGCAGAGAAGTGCGGGCCAAAACTTATAATATTGGAGAACTCATTCTACGCCTACCAAAGAAGAAGAAGGACAAGGTCAAACCTAAGTGGGAGGGTCCCTTTGTTATTGACAAAGTTCTCACCGGCGGAGCATACCGCCTACGTAATGCATCCGATAACAGACTCGAGCCGAACCCATGGAACGCTGCCAGACTCTGGAGATTCTACGCCTAGCGATGAACTCAGTGTTTGTCTCCTTACCACTCCTTTTTTCATTATGTTCCTCCCCTTTTTCCTTTATCGTTCTTTTTCATTCTTCACACAAATTACTCAATACAGTGCGGATGCTCGGATCGCTTCGACCGCACTATGTGTGTAAGCCATACTTGGGGGCTTCCTATACGGAAGCTAAATATAATTGCTTTCATGGCTTCTTGCTTATCACATCTGCGTTCTTTTTCCATATGTGCCTTTTCTTCACCATTATATGCATCGATATGACTTAAGATGTGCCCATGCTGGGTTGCCTGGCTCTTGTGTGTATGCCCTACGTTCCCGTTAATTCGGCTAGGGCATAAGGGGAGCACCTCTGCGATTGTTACTGTCGGTTCAGCCAGATGTGTACCTCAGACTGGGTGAAGCCGAAAGCTAGCGTTCTTAAGGGAATATTCGGTCGGTGAACAAAAGATGTTTTTTTCGTTTATCACAACGTGAACTCCCAGAAGTTTTTTATCCTACATCTCTGTTCGCAGTCCGGACATGTACATCGATGCATGCGCACCCAGGGAAAGGAACCCCTAACGGAACTATTCTCCCTGGAAGATGTTTCTTACTATCCATGTAATATAATATAACTAGTTGGGTACTTGTTTGTTGAAGCACTTATGACCCCTACGCCTGGTTTCCGCGCATACCCCGGTTCTGAATAACTGAGCGGGTATTCAGTTACACCCCGGACTATCGGATCCGGGGGCTGAAGCGAAAAGGTCCGCCATGACAAATGATTTTAATCCGGCTAGGGACTACATATGTCCATTGAATTACATAGTCACTTGGACTGACTATATTCTTCCTCTATATCGTCCAACAGGCTATCTAGCTTACAATCCTGTTGGGAATACTTTGCGGCTAACGCTACATGGTCATACACCAGACTCACGGGAATTTCTTGCCCATCTGGCCCCTCCGGTTCTACTTCGGCCATATTGTTCGGGTCAAGCTTGGTGTAGCACGTCTTCACCATAGCCCAAGCTTCTCTTGCACCTTGTCGGCAGGCTGACATCTTCCACAATCGGAAGCGCCGTCGTGCTCCTTGGAGCATATCCATGAGCTCCCCCATGCCTTTTGGTAGGAACGTGGATGGCCACAAGGCCTGGGCAATACCATGCATCACCTGCCGAGCTCGCTCATGCAGCTGTGAGAGGTCTTGCAGCAAATCGCCTGCAGACGCGGGCATCTCCTCTTCAGGGCGGCCCATCAACATACCTACATATATCAATTCTTTCAATATGCTTCCTCACTGAGGTGTACTACAGTTCATCTAGGCACTTACCATAAATGCCGTGATGAAGCCTTCTGTTCTCCTTCACGGGGTCTGCCAGCTGAGCGCGAACATCTCCTAATTCGACGCCCAGCTGGACATTGGCATCTTCAAGATTGTTCTTCTCCTGCCTAACTTGCGTAAGAATACGCTCGCCAGCTTTTAGCAGCCTTTGGAGATGTGACTCGTCACCTCTTACGACCTCCGGATTCACCCCAGGATTGTGTGCAGAATTTTCTGTTAGACTTATCATACAAGCCACTTACTAACTGGTACATTTCCATACAATTGAGACAAATGTTACCAAATGAGGCCTTCTGGGATTCCTCTAGCTTGGCAATCATGGCCCTCAGCTAGGTCTTGCACTCCTCCAGCTCTCGAGACAATTGGGCATTCTTATCTACAAGGACATGTGCATAAATTGATCCTTAAAACAGTTGTTCCAACCGTTTCAAGTCTCATGGGCTACTGCTATACATGCTTATCAAATTTTCTTACCCGTATACCTTTGGCATACTGGTCCGTCGCACGGGCAAGCCTGCCTTGAGCAGCTCGGATGTATGCGTCTCCCGAATTGAAATCATTAAATGCCTCTCCGGAAAAGATGTTGTTGCAAAGTACGGCCCATCGGCGCCGGTGATTCATGGCACTCTCTACTTCGGAATTCGTGGTGGAGAGCATATCCGCATCCTATGTTGGAGGACAATTCGGCATCAGCCCCGCATCCGCTTCCTCCCTCAAAGCCGGTCCTGGAATCTAGCTGGTGGAGGTGTGATTGGAAGGATCTCCGGATATAGTCTGGCTACTCTTTCTGCTAGGACGCAAAGGACGTTGTCACATTTCAAACACAATAATCAGAGAGCAGGTTTCTACCATACCTCTGTAGCGGCGTTTCGGCCCTAACCACCTTCCTCTTAAACCTGCCCGATCCGGACGCCCTTTGCCGACGGGCCCCCAGGGTCTCGGCGCCGCGTTCCGACTGTCGCCTCTACAAAAATACGATATTTTAGGCATAAGGAATGGCATCAGAAAGGATTCCTCTTTAGAGGATATGTTTTTTTGGCTTTGCTTACACGCGATGCGGGTAGCAGTCCGGGATAGTTGGCGATAATAGCCACTGAGGCGCCATCGTAGCTCGCCTGATAAAATGTCCCGTTGACGAGCTCCACAGTAATATCTGGGTCTTCTTCGAGTCCTGGATCGAAGGCCCTTCCGGGGTCCTCTGGCTGCGGGGGGGGGGGGGCTGGAGAATCCTTCTACGGCCCTCCTCGGTTCCTTCTCAGAAATATCGAGGTAAATAATCTTGACGAAGGACGCCAGAATGAATGAAGCGGGGGAAAGAGTGACGACTTACCCAACTTGCGGGGTTGTACATAGAAAACACATCCCGCAGTTTAATATGAAGGAATTCTTCTTCTCCTCCTTTATACAAATCGGACAATATCCTTGCTAGAGCAGTGGAGGAGTCCGAACCCTTACGACCACAGCAGGTGGCATCGTCTTCCCCATTGTAATGCCACATGGGCAACCCCCGATACTGAAGGGGCTGCACTCCCCGCATTATGCATATTGCCATAACCTCGACTATTGTCAGCCCTGATTTGGCCAGTAACTTTATCCTGCTCATCAGGAAATGTATTTCTCTCGTATCATCCTCTTGGGGGCCCCGAGGGCGCCAACTTCGGCGTGCCTTCGGCGGAGCATTGCTGAACTCAGCAAGACCTGTCTGTACTTGATCCGGAAGGGGAACGTCATCGACATAAAACCACTCCGAGGGCCAGTTCTCTGGTGCCTTCTTGGGAGTACCAGATAGGTATCCGGTCTCGGCGACGCGCCATACTTCGGCTCCGCCCACTTGACATATGGATTCCCCCTGGTTGCGGGGGACAAGGCAGAACAACTTCTTCCATAACCCGAAGTGAGCCTCGCAGCCCAGAAATAGTTCACAAAGGGCGACATATCCTGCTATGTGCAGCACGGAGGCAGGGGTGAAGTTGTGCAACTGGAGGCCGTAGAACTCTAGGAGCCCGTGAAGGAATGGGCGGATTGGAAACCCAACGCCTCTTAGCAGATGCGGGATGAGGCATATTCGCTCCCCCGGGGATGAATTAGGAGATCTCTACGCTTGCTCCCCGCCATTATAGGTGTCTAGTCCGGCTCGGACGGGGACCATGAACGCCGGTGGAAGAAACCCCTGGGTCTGCAGCTCTATTAAGCGGTTTTGGGGAATAGAACATTCTTCCCAATCACCTGGCCTAGAGCTACGGGAGCGAGAGGAGGAGCTGCGACGATCGGCCATGCTGGAATGATTTTTTCTGGGCACGCTCTGTCGGATGCTCGCTCAAGGGAAGAAGGTGGAGCTTGGATCTGAGAATCCTTGTCCCTTCAAATAGACTGTTTTTGCTTGCAGGACCGGGGGGGAATGCAAAAATGCCCCGGCTCCTCATATTCGCTCGACATATGGAGATGGTCATTATTGAAGCACAGAAGCCGAGGATTACAACATTGATGGGAAGCCGTAGACCGTTCGTTACAACAGGTACTTTGGAGTATTCGGAGATGGAACCCGCCTTGCAATGCCAAAGACTCATCGTCATTGAAGCCTGGTTCAGGGGCTACTGAGGGAGTCCTAGATTAGGGGGTATCCGGACAGCCGGATTATATACTTTGGCTGGACTGTTGGACCGTGAATATACAAGACACAAGACTTCGTCCCGTATCCGGATGGGACTCTCCTTTGCATGGAATACAAGCTTGGCGATCCGGATATTATATTTCCTTCTTTGTAACTGACTCCATGTAAACCCTAACCCCCTCCGGTATGTATATAAACCAAAGGGTTTAGTCCTTAGAGACAGAATCATAATCATCATAGGCTAGCTTTTAGGGTTTAGCCTCTACGATCTCTCGGTAGATCAACTCTTGTAACACCCATATCATCAATATCAATCAAGCAGGAGGTAGGGTTTTACCTCCATCGAGAGAGCCCGAACCTGGGTAAAACATTGTGTCCCTTGCCTCCTGTTACCATCAGCCTTAGACGCACAGATCGGGACCCCCTACCCGAGATCTGCTGGTTTTGACACCGACAACTTTTACAACTACTACAAAACTACTATCTTTACTTTTGCCACTATTACCATTACTATCATACTACTTTGCTATTAAATACTTTGCTGCAGATACTAAGTTATCCAGGTGTGGTTGAATTGACAACTCAACTGCTAATACTTAAGAATATTCTTTGGCTCCCCTTGTGTCAAATCAATAAATTTGGGTTGAATACTCTACCCTCGAAAGTTGTTGCGATCCCCTGCACTTGTGGGTTATCAACGTCCTCCATGTAGAACCACTCCAAAGGCCAGTCTTCGGATGTCTTCTTCGCGGTACCGGATAGGTATCCGGTCCCTGCGATGCGCCATATTTTGGCTCCACCCACTTGATATACCGACCCCTCCTAAGTGCGGGGTACGAATCAGAATAGCCTCTTCCATAGCTCAAAATGAGCTTCGCAGCACAGAAATAGCTCGCAGAAGGCAACATAGCCCACGACGTGTAAAATCGAGGCGGGGCTGAAGTTATGCAGCTGGAGGCCATAAAACTCCAGGAGCCCGTGGAGGAACGGATGGATTGGGAATCCAAGTCCCCTCAGCAAGTAAGGGACAAGGCACACCCGCTCCCCCTTAGACGGGTTGGGCAAACTCTCCGCTTGCTCCCCGCCATTATAAGTGGCTAGTCCGGCTCGGACGGGGACAATATATGCAGGTGGGAGAAACCCTTGGGTCTGTAACTCTACCAATCGGCTATGGGGAACAGAACACTTCTCCCAATCGTCTGTCTTAGTGCTACAGGAGCAAGAGCAGGAGCCGCGACGGTCGGTCATGATGGTATGGATTTTTTGGGCGCGCTCTGATGGATACTTGCTGGGAGGAGATGGTGTGATTTCGATCGGAGGATCCCCGTCTATTTAAATAGTGGAGACAGCCATTATTAAAGCATGGAAGTCGAGGAGTGCAACATTAATGGGAAGCCGGACACTGCTCATTACAACAGGTACTCTTGGGAATTTGGAGAAGAACCCGCCTTGCAATGCCGAAGACAATCTGCGCGCCGGACTCATCGTCATTGAAGCCTGGTTCAGGGGCTACTGAGGGAGTCCTGGATTAGGGGTCCTCGGACAGCCGGACTATATACTTTGGTCGGACTGTTGGACTATGAAGATACAAGATTGAAGACTTCGTCCCGTGTTCGGGTGGGACTCTCCTTTGCTTGGAAGGCAAGCTTGGCACTTCGGATATGTAGATCTCCTTCTCTGTAACCGACTCTGCGTAACCCTAGCCCCCTCCAGTGTCTATATAAACCAGAGGGTTTAGTCCATAGGACAAGAACAATCATAATCATAGGCTAGCTTCTAGGGTTTAGCCTCTACGATGTCGTGGTAGATCAACTCTTGTAATACTCATATCATCAAGATCAATCAAGTAGGAAGTAGGGTATTACCTCCATCGACAGGGCCCGAACCTGGGTAAACATCATGTCCCCCGCCTCATGTTACCATTAGCCTTGGACGCACAGTTCGGGACCCCCTACCCGAGATCCGCCGGTTTTGACACCGATACCTGTTGGCACATATATTGAGAGAGTGAGATTAATGTAATAGTGGGACTAGTTGATGAAAGATACACTAACAAATATAAGCACCCTCATTATATTAATGGGTAAAGTTAGCAACATAGTAATCTTGCTTAAAGAGAGGTATTACTTTATTTAGTAAGTGCCAATTAGCTCAACACTCAAAGCATTTCCATGTATCATGGGTTGCAAAACTTTAATGTGCAAAGATAAAGGAGTTCCTCATGATAGTAGCAACATAGTAGCATGATACATATATAGGTACAACAAACTAATATGGCTGAAGGCCTTAGGCCGGTACCAACCTAAGCAGAAAAGCTTATTCAAGTGGTCCCAGAAGATATGATAAAGCACTCACTGGAATCACTCAATAGTATATATTTTTGTGCACTTCAAATGTATGGTTGAAATAACTCTTGTTTACCAGTGATGAGATTATATCGAAAGATTATCAAGAACTTCCAGCAAAGTTAAAGCACTGGCTAGTATACAGTTCATTGTATTCTCTTGTTTGCACAACATGATCCCCGTTTGCACAAGTAGGAACAAGGTGAAACCTTCATTATCTTAGTGAGAAAGGATAGAAAGACAATAGCATTATTATGTCATGACACTACCAAGATTCCCTCCCTTCTCCACCACATGCTTCACCTCCACGGACATAGATATACATGTACATGATTCAGCATAGGGTGCTACTAAAGATTTGTTTAACTCCGACAGGAAAATTAGGCAGCAATAAATTAGTGCAACTTAAGTACTCCTGATTAATTAAGTGACCTTGCAGGAGAGACAACAAAAGTGGAAGGGCTCCCTGGAGGATCGTCTCACATGTAAGGGAGACGTTGCTGGAGCCCTTGAATGGCCTCGACTGAGGCCTTGGCTTCAGCAAGATCACCTTGTCACTGTTGATCATGTAGAGCTGGGTCACACATGCACCCAAAATCTGGTTAATTAGTATGATCTGTCGTTAAGCCAAATACTACTCTGCTGCATTTCTCTATCTATCACTACTCTATTATCTATTACACTTATACTCTTACAAAAAAGAGAGTTGGTGATCCTGCTGTTAAGTGCATCTCGATGTTATGCCCAACGAACGAGCATCTTGCTAGTCTTCCAAGTAAATTAAGACTAGTAGCAACACAACAATACAATACCACTAGCAAGATGTTAGGATAACATAGGACGGTACCATCGAGTGATCTTCTTCATTTCCTCCTTCTTATTCTTCTTATTCCTCTTCATGCTCTGTTTCTCTTTCTCTTCGTTAGTTTTTCAAACCAATTACATGATTGGCCTTCTATTTCAGAATTGGTTTTTTCAGTGAGGGAATACAAGTGTACTAGTAAAAAATAGCATTATTTTCTCATGGCAGTCTAAATAGAGATGAACACATGCATTAAATATCATTCTTACCTAACGGACGGTTAAGTGCCAATTTGAATGATGAAGATTGGAACATAGATCTCCCTTTGTGCAGTTCCACCGAAACGAACCAGCGTTTCCATTCTGACATTCTGGTTAAACAACACAAAATTCACTTCTTTTAAGAAGTGTTTTGTGCAGTGCACCAATAGGTCCCAATAGCAACAAGGTGAAATGGATATCCCTGTTTGCACAAGAAGCAACAGAGGAAACAGTCAAGAGTCTCAAATAATTAGTAGCTAAAACAATTGGCTAAACTTGTCATGGCTTATAACAGTGGCATGGCTTCATTTTACCTGGGGCATTAGATTTAGAACAACTAAATATTTGCTATAAGGGCATGGGATAGTGGGTGCACCAGTTGTCCAGCACCATGTACCTAAACCGGGGCATAAAGTGGTGATTTAGAGTTTGTTGGCCCGAGAAACAAACATCCAAGAAACATATCTGGGTTGGTCCCATTTTGTTCATTGTGACACCTACTCCTATGTGTGGATAGAAAATCTAGTCCTGGTCATACCACTTTGTAAAGAGTTTCCCCTATATTTCCCTTTTCGACCAAGAGACGGGTTGGATGACCAGTATGTACTACTTTCACCCCCTTTACTTCCTGTTTGTACCAAGTCTGATGTACATACTAAATTTCCCCCCTTTATTTTTTGTTTGAACCAAGTACAAGATTCGACTCCATGTAGTAGCTTTACCTCTAACAATAGAAAAAAAATTAGGTGATGTTGGACCATCCGATCGAGAGGGGCTGATAGGTAGAAAATGATGCACATGTAGTGATGTAGCAAGATGGGGAAGTAGAGCTAGGACGTTTTAGAATGAAGATATAACTGAAGGTCATCGAGATGCGGATAGGTGGGCGGCGGGAGGCCGGATCCACCCACACTAGGGCAGCAACAAAGGGATTGGAGGAGCTCCCATGCGGGCGCTCGGCCAGAGATAATGGTGCGGCCAGTAGTGGGTCTCCTCCCTCGCTGTCAAGGAAAGCCTAAACGCTACCCATCCTTCCCTTCTCCGGCGGAGGTTGGTACATCCGGATCTGTAACCAGCAGTGAGGATAGAAAGCTATTTTTTTAGATCTAGAGAGGATGAGAGTGTGTCATCCCTGGATCGGTAATGCTGACACACACAGTACTCGAGGATTTATAACAGAGTTTCAATCACACACTTATTACATTGAATGTCTCAAAAGATAACTTATTACAATAATATGGCTTAAGACCATCTAAAACCGATAACAACGGAAGGCTTGGAAGATAAATTGAGTCCATCAACTCCAACGGCATAACTGAGTCAATGACAACGACCTATGGCACGTTACTCATTGTCTGAAAAGTCCGCAACATGAAATGTTGCAGCCTGAAACGGGTCAGCACATGGAATATGCTGGCAATGTAACACATAGAGTAATGAACAGAATAAATGCTATCACTACATGCATATATGGCTGATGGAAAGCTCTATGGTTATAGTTTTGCATAAAGCCAATTTTTTCATACGATGAAGGAATAAATTTTATTTAACTATCATGGTGGTTGTTAAACATTGAGAAGGTTCCTCCAACTCAATCCCAATTAAACATCATCATTAAACCCAATCAAAATTAATTTAGAGTGATGAGATCAGCATGATAATCCAAGAACCAGATACTCAAGATGTCCATAACCGGGGACACGGCTAACCATGATTAGTTTATACACCATGCAGAGGTTTGCGCACTTTTCCCCACAAGACTCGAACACATCCATGGTCGGAGATTCGAGACTAGGGATGAAAATGGAGTGGAAAGTTTCTGTTTTTCCGGAGGAAAAATGAAAACAGAGAGGAAATATGAAAACGGAAACGGAAATTTGCAAAATGGAAGTGGAAATGGAATTTTTTACGTGGAAACGGAAACAAAAACGGAACGGTGTTTTCCAGTGGAGCATGCATGGAAACGGAACTTCCCGTTTCCGTAAAGATGGAATTTCTATTTTTACTATGGACCTATAGTTGCTTTGTAGCCCAACCACGAAAAAGAACAGAATGACACAATTAATAGAATGGATTTGGGGCCCTACTTCTACTACCACACATGTACTCAGCTTGACCCTATACGCAATTGTCCGTACTACTACAATACTTCGCTAAGTTAGTAACATAATGATATTATTTTGTAGCCATGTTAACAACTCATTAAACTTGTTTGTTTTTGTGTGTATTTCTCCATGATTAAAGGGGCTTTTAAGTTCTGATCAATGCCTATTTTTGTTTCCATATCAGCTTTGTATTCGCTCCGTGTATGTTTCCGGTAGTATCTGTTTCCGTATTCATTTCCGGGATTTCTGTATTTGTTTCCGCTTCTGCAAAAAATGTGAAAACAAACATGATATCACTCAGTTCCGTCCGTTTACGCTCCGTTTTCATCCCTATTCGAGACATAGTCTTTCTGAAGCATTAACTCTCTACTCTGGGTAGACAGTACCACCTACAACCCACTACATCTGCTAGTCTACCTCTTCAAGAGCTTCACGCAACTTATTCAACTATGCCACAACCCTTACGAGCTTGTGGTTGCACACGGAAGTTTCCAACATGAATAATCTTATGATCCCTTTGAGTCTGGGTGGAAAACCATAGGATGATCACACGGGTCCCCCGGGATATCCTAGGAGAACACTGGATTCTCCAGGTGCCCTGACAACCACTGGGTACTCCAGGGTGCCTCAACCAATCCACCCAGATGTGTATTTGAGTAGCCACCTTAAGTTAACCATTAATTAACAATACTCACATCTGTCATGGATACACTCACCCAAACCACGTCTACGAGCATAGCATAGCAATATAAGCATAACGTATAAGTAACTCCCAAAGGTTTGATAATAAAAGGGCAATAGGTTCTGCCTCATCATCTACTTCCCAAACCCACAAATTATTTAGATCCTAACCATGCAATGTTTGAGGGTGATCTAATGCATACAAACTGGGTAGTAAAGAGGTATGATAAAAGTGTTACTTGCCTTGCTGATGATCCGCAAAACATAGAGACTCATAGTAGCACGCTTCACACTCTGGGAATTCTATCACAAACAAACAATAACATACATAAGCACTCAACTAGAAGCATGGGTAAAACTCAAATAAGAGATTTAACCAGAAAGTGCAACTGAAGAACTCCAGTTTGCAAAAAGAACCAAATCAAACGGAGCAACAAAACTTAAACTACGAAATAAACAAGATCCATTTACTAATCTAGACTAAAGTCAAATTTTACAGTACTAAAATGTTGTTCAAGTTTGTTAAACCAAAATAGGGATTTGAGACGAAGATCTAGGCGCTTGAATCACCTGACTCGGATAAACGAGCGAAAAGATAAACTAAAACGAAGATCAGGGTAGAAATCGTGTTCGAAAATAATCGCGAAAACACCCTGGAAAAATAAAACACGATGAACAGGCTAACGAACGAACGTTCGCTGTCTGCAGCTTACGGACATATAACATTCATTAAGACGAACGTACGAACGAATGTCCACTATTTAACTAAAGCGGAAAAAACGAACCAATCTGGAAAAAACCCGGATCTAGGGTTTCGAATAAAACTGAACGGTTTTCCCGAGAAAACTAGCGACGGAGGCTATACCTCCAGCGGTGGCGGGTGGCAGGACGGGCGGCTCCGGTGGCGGGGTCGAGGGCGGTGGGGCGACGGCGCAAGGGGGAGGCGGCAACGACGGCGAACGGCGACGGTGGCTCGCAGCATCGGCGGCAGCGGCGGGGCGTCGGCTGGCGGCGAATAGGGTTCGGGGTGGCGGACGACGGCGAGACCTCGTCTTATATGGCCGGCCGGGCTACGGTGTCTAGATCGGACACGGCCCGTTAGGTCGGTAACTTTTTTCTAAATAAATCCTGACGCGGAAAAACTAATGAAAGAAATACTAAACAGAGTCCAAAAATCCTGAAATAAATTTCCACGGTCCTCTAATAATATTGTGGACAAAGTGAACATTTATTTGGGCCGCTAATGCAATTTTGAAAAACGCATATTTTTCCTAATTCAAATAAAATAGTAATAAAACTCCGAATAAAATTATTATTTGATTTTAATATTTTCCTCCAATATTCCTTTATTTTGGAGAAGTCATTTTATCCCCTCTCTTTTATTTTCATATAAGAAATATTTGAAGAGAAAATAATTAAAACCAAATGATCCTCTTTTCAAAATTTGAGAAAACTCGAATATGAAAATAACGAAATCCCCAACTCTCTCCGTGGGTACTTGAGTTGCTTAGAATTTCTAGGATCAACCCACATGCAATAAAAATATGATATGCAATGATTACCTAATGTATAACATTCCAAATTGAAAATTTGGAATGTTACAAACCTACCCCCCTTAAGATGAATCTCGCCCTCAAGATTCTGGTTGGCTAGAAAATAGGTGCGGGTGGTCCTTCAGTAGGTCTTCCTCTTGTTCCCAGGTTGCTTCATCCTCGGTATGGTGGCTCCACTGAATCTTGCAGAACTTGATAACCTTGTTGCGTGTGACTCGGCTGGCAAACTCGAGAATCATCACTGGTTTCTCCTCGTAAGTCAAATCTCTATCCAACTGAATCGCTTCCAGTGGCACTCTATCTGTTAGTGGAATATCAGCCATCTCAGCGTGGCACTTCTTCAACTGGAAAACGTGAAACACATCGTGAACTCCTGACAATCCTTCTGGCAATTCTAGCTTGTAAGCAACTTCTCTCATATGTTCCAAAACTTTGTATGGTCCCACAAAATGTGGTGCTAACTTTCCCTTAACTCCAAAACGCTTAACTCCTCGAAGTGAGGACACACGAAGATACACTCTATCTCCGACTTCATAAACTGTCTCCTTGCGTTTAGAATCCGCATAACTCTTCTGCCTGGACTGGGCTACCTTGAGTCTTTCGCTAATCAACTTAACTTTCTCTTCAGACTCCTTAATCAAGTCTGGTCCAAACAACTGACGGTCTTCAACTTCATCCCATAGCAACGGTGTCCTGCACCTCCTTCTGTACAAAGCTTCGAAAGGTGTCATCTTCAAACTGGCTTGATAACTGTTGTTGTAAGAGAACTCTGCATATGGCAAATTATAGTCCCAACTAGATCCATAATCTAGCACACAAGCTCTCAACATGTCCGCCAAAATCTGATTGACTCTCTCGGTCTGTCCATCTGTTTATGGATGAAAGGCTGTACTGAACTCTAGCCTGGTACCCAAAGTCTCATGCAACTGATTCCAAAACTTTGAGGTAAACTGGGTTCCTTTATCTGATACAATGGTCCTCGGAACTCCATGCAGACATACGATCCTGGTCATATATAGCTTGGCCGACTTAGCACTGGTGTAAGTGGTCTTCACTTGGATGAAAAATGAGATACCTTCGTTAACCGATCGACTAGAACCCAAATATAGTAATAGCCTGAACGAGTCCTGGGCAATCCTGTGATAAAATCCATGCCTAGCTTGTACCACTTCCATTCGGGTATCGGCATTGGTTGTAGCAATCCTGCTGGTTTCTAATGCTCTGCCTTTACTCTCTGACATACATCACATACTGCTACATACTCCGCAATATCCTTCTTCATTCCGGTCCACCAGAAACTGCCCTTCAAATCTAGATACATCTTGGTATTTCCTGGGTGAATCGAATACGACGAATCATGGGCCTCCTACAGAATCAACTTCCTGATCTCTGGGTCATTAGGCACATATACGCGATCCTCAAACCATAAGGTATCGTGCTCATCCTCACGAAATCCTTTAGCTTTTCCTTTGCTCATCCTTTCCTTCATCTCGGCAATCTCTTTGTCAGTCTTCTGAGCTTATCTGATCTTATCCATTAAAGTAGACTGAATTTCCAGTGCTGCTACATAGCCTCTCGGAACTATTTCGAAACATAGCTCACGAAGATCCTCTGCTAACTCCTTAGGTAATCCTCCGATCATGAGCGTATTGACATGACTCTTGCGGCTCAACGCATCGACTACTACATTAGCCTTTCCGGGGCGATAGTGTAACTTCATATCATAATCCTTGATGAGCTCCAACCATCTCCTCTGCCTGAGATTAAACTCCTTTTGCCCGAAAATATACTTAAAGCTCTTGTGATCCATGTACACCTCATAATGGTTTTCGATGAGAAAGTGTCTCCATGTCTTCAACGCATGCACTACGGCTGCTAACTCCAAATTGTGGGTAGCATAATTTAGCTCATGGGGTTTAAGCTGTCGTGAGGCATATGAAACAACTTTCCCTGTTGTATGAGCACGACTCCAAGTCCTTGACGAGAAGCATTGCAATACACTTGATAATACTTGCGTTGATCTGGAAGAATCAACACTGGGGCTGTAACCAAACATTTCTTCAACTCCTGAAAATTGGCCTCACAATCCTCAGTCCATTTGAACTTGGTGTCCTTCTTCAACAACTCTGTCATGGGCTTTGCAATCTTAGAGAAATTCTCAATGAACCTCCTCTAGTATCCTGCGAGTCCAAGAAAACTTCGGATCTCTCCAACTGAGGTGGGTGATTTCCATTTAGTCATAGTGACAACCTTGGTGGGGTCTACTGCTATTCCTTCTCTGGATATAACATGTTCGAGGAATCCAACTTCCTTCAACCAAAACTCACACTTGCTGAACTTGGCGTATAACTGATGTTCCCTGGCCTTCTCGAGAACCAAACGCAAATGCTCCTTATGCTCCTCTTCATTCTTCGAGTAGACCAATATATCATCAATGAACACCACGATGAACTTATCCAAAAACTCCATAAACACCTTTGTTCATCATGTTCATGAAATAGGCAGGCGCGTTAGTCAGACCAAATGACATAACGGTATACTCATATAGCCCGTACCTTGTGGTAAAAGTTGTCTTAGGTATATCCTGCTCTCTAATCTTCAGCTGGTGGTATCCTGATCGCAGATTGATCTTGGAAAATACTTTAGCTCCTTGCAACTAGTCAAACAAATCATTGATCATCGGCAGTGGGTACTTGTTCTTGATCGTCACTTCATTCAGCGCATGATAATCAACAACCATCCTTAACGATCCATCCTTCTGCTCCACTAGAAGCATTGGTGATCCCCAAGGTGAAGAACTTGGGCGAATATGACCTTTATCCAGCAACTCCTTAATCTGCTTCTTAATTTCTTCCAAATCCTTTGCGGGCATCCGATACGGTCTCTTAGATATTGGCCCTGTGCCTGGCAAAATCTCAATAAAAAACTCAATGTCTCTATCCGGTGGCATGCCTGGCAACTCCTCTGGAAATACATCAGGGAAATCCTTCACCACTGGTACTTCCTCTTGTACAACTCCTGATAAAGAATTCACTTGAGTCCTCTTCGGCACATGCCGGGATACATACTTAATCCTTCTTCCTTTTGGGGTGGTGAGCATAATCGACTTACTGGCGCAGTCAATGTTCCCTCCATACTTTGATAACCAATCCATATCTAATATTACCTCCAGTCCTTGTGATTCCAATACTATTAGGTCTGAGGGGAACATGTAGTTACCAATCCTTAATGGTAACCAATCACACCATAGGCTGGCCATATACTCTGCTCCTGGCGAGGTTACTGACATGGGTGACCTAAGGGCTTGGGTTGGCAGGTTGTACTTGTCCACAAATCCCCTTGATATGTATGAATGCGATGCACCAGTATCAAAAAGAATGATTGCAGTAAATAACTTAACCACAAACTTACCTATAATTGCATCGGCTGCGCTTCAACCTCCTCCACGCTAACGTGGTTCACTTGTCCCCTACTGAAAGGGTTGGGCTTCTTCCCAGAGCTTCCATTGTCATTTCCATTCTTTGCTTCTAAACAATCCATGGCATAATGTCCATTCTTCCCGCACTTGAAACAAGTAACGTGACTTAGATCCTTCTTGGCAGGCGTTGCTGGTTGGAACGGTGCTGGCCATTGCTTCCTCCATTCCCATTCCCATTCTCGGGGCCACTATGGTTATGCGAACTTCCTCCATTGGAATTATGACCTCCATGGTTATGGTGAATGTGTCCTCCCGAGTTCGGGGTAAAACGTGGCCTCTGCTGAGCTCCTGAATTGTACTTTCCTTGTCCATACTTCCTCTTGCAGTTGTCTATCTACTGTTGTTTCCCTTCAATCATGAGAGCTCTGTCTACCAACTCCTGGTAATTGTTGAAGGTTGCCACCATCAACTTCATGCTCAGCTCATCATTCAGTCCTTCCAGAAACTTCTCCTGCTTAGCGGCATCTGTAGCGACGTCACCCGAGGCATAACGTGCTAACATACTAAAATCATCCACATACTAGCCAACTGTGCGTCCTCCTTGGCGCAAGTTGCGAAACTCGCGCTTCTTCATGGCCATAGCTCCTGCTGAAACATGGGCAGTGCGGAAAGCCTGCTGAAATTGATCTCATATAACGTGTCAATGGGGTAAGTGGCTGTGAAATTCTCCCACCATCATGTTGCGGGTCCATCAACCGATGTGCAGCAAAACACACTCTCTCCGCATCTCTGCATCCTGCAGTGGTTAGCTCCCTTCCAATCTTGCGGAGCCAATCATCTGCAACAATTGGCTCGGTGCTACTAGAGAACACCGACGGATTCAGTCTTAGAAAATGGGCTAAGTGATCAATAGGTGGTGGTGGTGGTAGGTTGTTGTTGTTGTTGTTGTTCCCTTGGTTCTGATTCTGAACTAGTAGCTGCATCAGGGTATTCTGCTGCTGGATCAACTGAGTGAGCTCTAGTGGGAAAGCAAATCCATTGTCACGTCTCGGAGGCATCTGATGGGTTTAGAAAAGATGAGAAAAGAGAATAGAATGAGGTCTAAAGGGAAAACACTACCTGTATGCACATGAGACAAACACAATCATATCACTTCAATCAATTCAAACAAGGGCATACAATCGGTCTAACTATTGTTACAAAAGTGCTCGGACTATACTATATACATGGGGGAATATTACTACTCATATGGTGGTCGACTAGAAGTTTTAATCGGTAGAAGACTCCATGATGTCCGCTCCAGCTTCATCAACATAGTCATCATCACTCTCGTCATCTCCTCCTGGCGCGGGTTCTCCCATGAATATTCAGTTTTAATCAGTAGAAGACTCCATGATGTCCGCTCCATGATGTAATCCTCCAAGCGAATGTCCTTGAATTGTCGTCATCTCCTCCTGGCGCGGGTTCTCCCATGAATATTCCTAGCTTCCTTGTCATATCGTCATTCTTCTCCATGAGTATCGTCATTTCCTCCTCATATCCATCGCGTGTAGACTTGAGTTCTTCCTCCAGCTCCGTGATCCTGATCATTGCCTTCTTTAGATCTTTCATGCCTGCGCACGTCTGGTTCTCCTAGCGATGAATGTGCTGGTTTAACTCCTAGATGAAAGCTGCAATGGACCTCTCCCTCCTGGTGCTGATCATCTCCCATTGCTCACCTCAGCGCCCACAAATCTGGTAGATAGTATTCTTGAGATCCTTGTGGTAAACTTCACCAATGTGTACCATGGTGATGTGGGCTGCCATGCTCTTTCCGAGACTCCAGGTCGGTGCATCAAAGGAAAACTCGATGGGCTTAGTGACTGGCATGAATGTCCTTGCTGGAACTTGAACTCGCATCATCCAACGCTCCTCTTCTGGTGAAGTGCCGATGTAGGTCTCGGTGAAGCTTGGTATTCCGATGTTCAGGTACCTATTAACTTCCTTCAAATGTACTCGAAAAGGAGTGTCTTCATCCGGTTGTGTAAACTTGTTCCTTGCATCCGCCATCCTATAGAGTAGAAAATGAGAGGAGTCAGGAATGAGAAGAGAGTAGTGACCTATGCTTTTAGCTTAGTGGTCGTGTCCTACAGTCAGCATGTGCTCTGATACCATCTTGTAGCGACCCGACCTCAAATAGTCTAGTCTCTGTGCATCAGTGTCATCCCTGGATCGGTAATGCTGACATGCATAGTGCTCGAGGATTTATAACAGAGTTTCAATCACACACTTATTACATCGAATGTCTCAAAAGAGAACTTATTACAATAATATGGCTTAAGGCAATCTAAAAACAATAACAACAGAAGGCTTTGAAGATAAAGTGAGTCCATAAACTCCAACGGCATAGCTGAGTAAACGACAACGACCTATGGCACCTTACTCGTCGTCTGAAAAGTCTGCAACATGAAATGTTGCAGCCCGGAACGGGTCAGCAGGTGGAATATCTTGGCAATGTAACACATAGAGTAATGAACAGAACAAGTGCTATCACTACATGCATATATGGCTGATGAAAAGCTCTATGGATATAGTTTAGCATAAAGCCAGTTTTTCCCTACAACAAAATAATAAATTTTGTTTAACTATCATGGTGGTTGTTAAACATTGAGAAGGTTCCTCCAACTCAACCCCCAATTAAACATCATCATTAAACCCAATCAAAATTAATTTAGAGTGATGAGATCAGCATGATAATCCAAGAACCAGATACTCAAGATGTCCATAACCGGGGACACGGCTAACCATGATTAGTTTATACACTCTGCAGAGGTTTGCGCACTTTTCCCCACAAGATTCTAACACATCCAGGGTCGGAGATTTGAGACATAGTCTTTCTAAAGCATTAACTCTCTACTCTGGGTAGACAGTACCACGTACAACCCACTACACCTGCTAGTCTACCTCTTCACGAGCTTCATGCAACTTACTCAACTACGCCGGAGCCCATACTGGCTTGTGGCTGCACACGGAAGTTTCCAGCATGATTAATCTTATGATCCCTTTGAGCCTAGGTGGAGAACCGTAGGATGATCACACGGGTACTACGGGATATCCTAGGACAACACTGGATTCTCCAGGTGCCCTGACAACCACTGGGTACTCCAGGGTGCCTCAACCGATCCATCCAGATGTGTAATTGAGTAGCCACCTTAAGTTAACCATTAATTAACAATACTCACATCTGTCATGGATACACTCACCCAAACCACGTCTACGAACATAGCATAGCAATATAAGCATAACGTAGAAGTAACTCCCAAAGGTTTGATAATAAAAGGGCAATAGGTTCTACCTCATCATCTACTTCCCAAACCCACAAGTTATTCAGATCCTAACCATGCAATGTTTGAGGGTTGATCTAATGCATAAAAACTATGTAGTAAAGAGGTATGATCAAAGTGTTACTTGCCTTGCTGATGATCCGCAAAACCTAGAGACTCGTAGTAGAACGCTTCGCACTCCGGGAATTCTATTGCAAACAAACAATAACATACATAAGCACTCAACTAGAAGCACGGGTCAAACTCAAATAAGATATCTAACCAGAAAGTTCAACTGAAGAACTCTGGTTTGCAAAAAGAACCAAATCAAACGGAACAACAAAACTCAAACTACGAAACAAACAAGATCTGTTTACTAATATGGATTAAAGTGAAGTTTTACAGTACCAAAATCTTGTTCAAGTTGCTTAAAAAGAAAGAGGGCTTCGAGACGAAGATCTAGGCGCTTAAATCACCTGATTCGGATAAACGAGCGAAAAGATAAACTAAAACGAAGATCAGGGTAGAAATCGCGATCGAAAATAATCGCGGAAAAACCCTGGAAAAATAAAATGCGACGAATAGGCTAACGAACGAACGTTCGCTGTCTACGGCTAACGGACGAACAATGTTCGTTAAGACGAACGTACGGAGGAACGTCCGCTATTTAACTAAACCAAAAAAACCGAACCGAACTAAAAAAACCCGGATCTAGGGTTTCGAATAAAACCAAACGGTTTTCCTGAGAAAACCGGCGTCGGCGGTGGCGGCTATACCTTCGGCGAGGGGCTACAGCGGCGGCGGGCGCGGGACGGGCGGCTCCGACGGCAGGGTTGACAGTGGCGGGGGGATGGGGTGGCGGCGGCAACGGGCGGCGGCGGCAGCGGCGACGGGTGGCGTCGGCGGCGAACAGCGACGGCGGCGAACTTCGGCGGCGGTGGCGGGGCGCGGGCTGGTGGCGGCTAGGGTTCAGGGTGGCGGGTCGACGGCGGAGCCTCAGCTTATAAGGCCGGCCGGGCTGCGGTGTCCGGGGCGGACATGGCCCGTTAGGTCGGTTACTTTTTAAAAAAAAATCCTGACGTAGAAAAACTAACGAAAGAAATACTAAACGGAGTCCAAAAATCGTGACATAAATTTTCGTGGTCCTCTAATAATATTGCGGACGAAGTGAACATTTATTTGGGCCACTAATGCAATTTTGAAAAACACATATTTTTCCAAATTCAAATAAAATAGCAATAAAACTCCGAATAAAATTCTTATTTTATTTTAATATTTTTCCTATAATATTCCTTTATTTTGGAGAATTCATTTTATCCCCTCTCTTTTATTTTCATATAAGAAATATTCAAAGAGAAAATAATTAAAACCAAATGATCCTCTTTTCAAAATTTGAGAAAACTCAAATATGAAAATAACGAAATCCCCAACTCTCTCCGTGGGTCCTTGAGTTGCTTAGAATTTCTAGGATCAACCAAAATGCAATAAAAATATGATATGCAATGATGACCTAATGTATAACATTCCAAATTGAAAATTTGGGATGTTACAACCCTAGAGATCGATTCCGATGCTGCTGTCAATCGTGTGGACATCACCCCAAAGATCGATTCCGATGTCGCGGTTCGTCCTGTTTACATCGCCCCGGAGATCAATTCCGACTCTGTTATCTGCCCTGTGGTCATCGTCCCAGAGATCGATTCCGATGTCAAGGTACGTCCTATGGACATCGCCCAGAGATAGATTCCCATGCCGTTGTCCATGTTGTGGTCATTGCCCGAGAGATCGATGACAAGAAATAGTTGGTCGCACTAATCCTTCAAGGTAGTTTGTGTTGTGTTTCATTACTAGAATGGTGTGTGTTATCAAACCATCTTAGGGCTAGTGCACTGTCTTGTGTGGGCGGTACTTGCTACTTTTGTTTGATAGTGAATCATCCGAACCATCTTCGAGTTATGGAAACAGATGTATCCTCACCAGCTTTTGATGTAATATATGGCATGGTTAGATGTAAGTTTGAATTGTTTATCATATCAGTAGCGCTTGTTTGATGATTCTTGGTGTTAGTAGGCTAGCTACTGTGCGAGCTATAGTACTTGCAAAGCACTCACCGAAGAGAAACATTGGGGCTGATGAGCTCGTGGTACGGTTATAGGTCTGATTCATCATCGATCGGCCAATAGCCTAAGCTCCTAAAATTGTGGGCTTAGCGCTCGATCAAACAATAGTCCACAATTATACATTAATTCACATCAAACTCAAAGAGTTGGTTCACATATACATTCATGCCTCATTTAGTTCATAGGGTAGGAAAATCGTAGCAATAGGAAAGTCATAGGAAATGAGATGACATGTGTCTTAAATCCTATGAGTAGGAATAGGAAAGGAGATGCCCTTTGATTCACATCATAGGATTTTTTCCATTGAGTCTAGGCTAATGTTTAGTTTCCTATAAAATATGGAGGATAGGAAGAATTCCTCCATAGGAATATGATTCCATTCCTATAAACCAAAAGGCTCTATAGAAATTTTTCCTATAGAAATCCTATCCTATGAAATTCCTACAAGATTCCTCTAAACCAAAGGAGGCCTCACATTAATAGCTAGCAAAGTTGGCACGTACTTGTAACATGCGTGAATGTGTAGTGACGTCATACTTCCGGAATGGCTACAGGGAGTGTGTACGTGTGCTAGAGGGGTTGTGGGATGGAGAGAGATCTAGAGAGAGAGAAACACACTCTTTCTACTCCTAATCGTTAGATTGACTTACAGTGGGAAAGGTTGGGCCTGCGCTACGAGAGCGGGGTGGACCAGGATAATTTTCTGCATGGCAGGTGGACCAGGATGATCGACGTCCCACATGTCGGCGAATAAAAGTATTCTTTCCGATACTGAGGACGAGCAGCGAGTATTCATTGTTTATTTTTTATAAAAGCTATTGTCTCCACTGTTACGGTAGAGGAGTGTGAAACATGGCAGCTTAGTGAACTTGGAATGGGCACAACTGCCTCCCTCCTCATATACCATAGTGTTGACTATAAGGTTACAACTTTTTCTCACTTTCTCTCTATCTATTTCCTCTCAGATGTTTTACCTTCTTTTTTTAGACACAATTGTTTTTTTATACCTCTTTTTTTAGAATTAGTTTTTTATACCTAGGAGCACGTGTAGAGACGGGCTCTTGCAGAGCCCACTCCTTGACTTTGTCAATGCCTCTCTCTCCTCCACATAATCGGGCTTATGGCCCAGTATTGTACTACCTACTTGCTATGAATGCGGGCAGCTGGCGTCTGAGAAGGGAACGCACGCGGGGTAGGAGAGCGGTTTCCTCGTGGGCCAGGGCGGTCAGAAGCGGGCTTGGAAGTGGTTCGGACTCCCGCATGGCCCACCTCACATTATCACCATATTTCTTGGAGTCCATGCACGGTGGGAGGCGATCTATTCTCCCTCTCCTGTCTCTCTCTTTTTAGCCGACGCCCGTCGGGCTATAAGATTTTGGCTATCGATGATTTATTCAATTGCAGTACCACAAGTCAGTGAAAATGCAACACAACGCGTGTCCCCTATTGTGAGCGGCATGGGAGCCACACTATCGGGTGTGCGACGCGCACGCGATAGGCGTGCTTTAAGTGTGTTGCTTTTTCCATTTGAACTTGCAAAGCGTAACATTTTCGTGTGATCGATCGATAGAATCCAGAACAAAATGACGAGGGCTGGCCTTTCCCGCGCATTAGGCGGTCTAGTTTGAGTGGTATGACGTGCTACAGTGCAAATAAAGCAAATTTCAAATTAACCGGATGAAATTCATTATATTTTGAAAACTTTTCTGATAAACTGGACAAAATTCATTACATATTTCACACAAACCATACTAAAACCTAATGTAAACCTAATCTAAATGATCACCAGCACCCAACCACCATCTTCAGCCATGAGCCCCGAGCACTGACGCTCTGGCTATTGCCTTTGCCTCCTCCTCATCTGCGTCGGCTTTGTCCAGCTCCGCCTTGATAACATCCTCCTCGGAAGCACATGGTTCTGAAGATTTCTGCCTCCACGTCACCGTCAAGCGGCTAATCAGCCACCGATGTTTACGCCACCAAGCTTGGCATCGACTGAGTGGAGGAGCGGTGGCATTCCTAGGACCAAAGCGGTGGCGACCTACCATGTACTACTCTTCCTCGCTCTCGGCTATGCCCGCGCACGCACGCCGGCTTCGTGGTCGTGGCGGCGGACCGCGCCCGGAGTGGAGCCGCCGATGTCCTTCCTGTGCTCCTGCGACTATACATCCAAGAGAGCTTTGGAGTACCAGGAGGCCATGGTTGGAGTGGTGCCAACAGAAGGAATGGAACCGGAGGAGAATGACTGTCGGTCTTTGGCTATGGCTGGGAGCTGGGGCTGAAGTTAATATAGTGGGCGAATTGCAATGAGCCGCGACAGACGAATGGACGGCTGGCGCCAGAGTAGGTTTGTCAGCAGCTGCCTGTCATTAATGTGGGCGGTGGATGGTCCGATGGCCGTGGTGTCGATAACAGAGAGCAGTCACTTGCACCGGGATGCCGCGTGGGTGGCGCTCTCTTGGTCGTCGCGCTCCTGCAATGCCGGCGCTAGTGAGAGGTCGTGTCGGGCGTGAATGTGGCATTGGCGTTTTGGATCCACAGTGACCGTTTCAGGCGGGAAGAGCGCGCTAGCGTTGGAAGGGGTTTTTGTAGGGGAGGGCGGTCCGTCGCTGGCGTGGTGCTAAAATGTGAACTCATGGATGACGAGCCTTTGAAGCGTATGCGGCATGTATAGACAACCAGGCGTCCATGCAACCGCTCTTGTCGCCAGCTAGCTGTCGACGACCACCATTAGACACCACACAACCATGCATAACTTACGAATAATGGACGAATCGATCAAACACACACTCGTGTTCAGTGGCACTATGATCGGTCACTCATGATATATATATTGGTACCATATTAACCTCTCCAGCTAGGCCGTTTAATAGATTGTCATTGTGCTGGATGATATACATGAGCAAGGCTCTGAGTCACGCTGCCATGTCGTGTGCAGAGCAATGGCTAATGTCGAGCAGCTCGACGCCCAAGCACGAGTATGATGTTGGTGTTGATCCAGGTGAATACATGCTCGGTGTTTGTGGAGGCTGCCTGCAAATGTCTTTTTTTGCGAGACCGTCGGGGCGCGCAGGTGACTGGCTCGCCGTTCGCGTTGTGCCATGAGCAGGACTTTGATTGAGAGGGTGACGTGCATGCATTAGCATGATTTGATAGCGTGAGCGTGAGTGTCTGCACGCGTACATGCTACTTGAGTCTATGGACGGTGTGCTCTAATGTGTGCATCATGTATAATATAAAAAATCGGTTTGTTCATTTAATGCAAAGTATTTCATTTTCATTTGGATGACGAGTGTGCATTGCAGCAATGAGTCCGTGGTTTGATTCCTCACATACGCATAATTTTGGTTTTTATTTCTTCCTCCACTGACAGGTAGGCCCACATAGATAGATACAGAACATGAGCTGATTAGGTGCATGCAGACTGTTTGACTAGTCAACCAGACAAATACAGAGCTATACGCTCAGCCTATGACAGTATAATCACTATATCTCTTATAGAATGATCAAAGTGGGCTATGAAGACAAGTTCGATGACCGCCAATGCATTTTACTCGGTAATAAATGACTAGGATTGAAGGGGAACCCAAATTTCCTTCGTCTTCTATCCTTGAGCTCTTGACAAACCAATGCACACTATATACGGTTGTCCGGGCACTCCGCCCAAGAGCTCTCACCAAGCATCATTCATGCCACTGCGCTGCACACTAACCGGTAAGCAAGCGATGGCATCCTGCCACACCGAGTACCTCGCCTCCCACAACCGCACAAAAAATGGTATGGAAGCGATGGCATCCCGCCATGCCGAGTTCATCGCCGCTCGCGACCTCACAGCTACGTGGGCGGACTTTGAAGCTGCCAAAGCCGAACGGGCGGTAGAGCAAGAGGTGGAAAAGCCACACAAAGGGAGCGGAAAAAGGCGGAAGGCACTAATAAAAGAGTGGCCCTCTGTCGCAAGAATGAAGAGGACGCACACGCTGTTGCGGAGAGCTCAGCGAAGATCCAAGCACGGTGGGGTGTCACCGACAAAGCCGGGAAGGACAATGACGACGTCTAGCCAGCATGTGAGAAGTAGTAGTACTAGTAGTAGTGGCATAGTAGTGTGTGTGTCTGTGTTGCCCGTATGTTTGTTCAATTAATTATGAGCATGTACCAATACTAGTTACTGCTATAGTTTTTAGAGCAAATTACTAGTACATTAGCCTAGACTCAATGGAAAAATTCATATCCCATGCATCAAATGGCATCCCTTTCTCTATAGGAATTGACATGCATGTTATCTCACTTCCTATGATTTTTATATTCCTATAAAATTCCTATCCTATGAACCAAAGGAGGCCTCTGCTGGAGTACAATACTACTGTAGCTAGCAGTACTGGTGGTACAGTAGTTTTCTTCAAGAAGTGGATTTGAACAAAGTTCGAGCAACTTCATAGTGGTAAAGGTTGGGCCTGTGATTTGATGGCTCATTAGTCATTATTTCTGTGGCGCGACGACCGGGGTGACTCTCCCTTGGACTACTACATGCATGACAAGTGGACTAGGATGGTCGATGTCCCACATGTCGGTGAACGGAAGTATTCTTTCCGATATCGAGGAGCAAGGAAACCGTGTGGTATAGTATCACTGTTGATTTGTATTTATTTTTTATTTTTGATGAAAGCTAGCGTTTCAACTCTTACAACGAAGGAGTGCCAAACACGGCAAGTGCTAGATGTCCTACACGTCAGCGAGAGGAGTGGGACATGAACAGCATGGTAGAGCATCTCCACTTCTTCGACTTCTAGGTCGGAGACCACACATAGTACTAGTGGTATGAAGGATACAAATTGCGATTTTTTCCCCGGAGAGTAAGACATGTCTAGTTGGAAGGTCTCGGGAAAAACTACTTGCAATGCATGCATGCGTGACCAATATAAATGACCAATAAAAAACTAGTAGATGCACGCAACGATTTAATGGACATTGTAATCTCAACATGGGATGGGGAGCTCTAAATTTGAATTTGAAACTTATAAAACAAAAAATTTCAAAACAAATGAATAGGAAGAGAGGGAGTATACCATAGGACATCCAATATGAAACAAGTCCCCTGGTTTGTCACTGCAAAGATGCAGTTAGAAAGGAGCACAACGTCTTCGTACTCGTACGGCAACAAATCGGCTGCACACAGCATGGTCCACCTTTGACCGCCATGTGCAGGGTTCGTGAAAGCAATCGCGATGTCGAACACCATGATGGGAGTGTAATTTTGGTTGACGGATGACCTTATCAGGGCTTCTGGGATTGATATTTGCGTCAATCTCATTGTGGTTCCATCGTACCAATTTTAGGCGATGGTATGTTGCATGGTTGATCCCAATGTTGGACAAAGGTTCTACAGGAATGGTGTCACCGTTGTAAATGTTGTGGAAATTGATGTTGGTAACCTCTCGTACATATGCAAGCCAATCTCCACTGGCACCAAGCCTAACCTGTGAAATAGTGGGCAGCGGGGAATTAGGAAATGGACATAGAAGTAGTCTTTAGAATGCATTTACTACGTGATAAAACTCATCACTTACCTGCTCATCAGACAAAATCCGTGTGCCCCTCAACATCGGCATCTCAAGGGGTGTCAACTTGCAACTACGGCCACGCCGCGCTAGAGAGACCCCCAAGGAAACATCCTCGTGCGTTGCACGTAACATCAAGATGCATTTGTATGAGTAGTTTATCTTGTGAGAGAAAAGGATGAACAAGGCAAGGCCTTATTTGCAAATGTGGAGAGGGGTGTGGGTATATTTTTGTAAAATTCCCATAGTTTCCTTCCTATCCGTCAGATATAAATTGGACGACCTATATTGCAGGGTGGCAGGCACACCACCATCACCAACTCTGTTTTTTACAAGATATAATACTAGCAAGATGCCCATGCGTTGCATGAAACATCAAGATGCATTTGTATGAGTAGTTTATCTTATGGGAGAAAATGATGAATGAGGGAAGGCCTTATTTGCAAACGTTGAGTGGGTGTGCGTATATTTTTGCAAAATTGCCATTGTTTCCTTCCTATCCGTTAGATATAAATCGGGCGGCTTATATTACAGGATGGCAACACACCATCATCACCAACTCTGTTTTTTATAAGAGTAGAGATAAAAAAAGAAGAGTAGTAGAAGTAGTAGAAGAAGAGAAGAGTTAGAGATTAGGGAGCTGTCGGGGGGTTCGTTGTACGGCATGTTCACATCCATCCACTAGCCCGGAATTAAATCACGCACGACATTTACAGTGACTGGTATTAGTTGTTTTCCGGGCACATGGACCAAAGTGGACTAGCGGACCTGGTCGCCCTTTTTCGAGCATGCCTTCGACAAGTACGTGCGTGACATGCGTGCATGCAAATCTTGCGTGACCAAACCGTGCAAAGTGGAGCGGTAGGCTATCGAACTGCAGCCTGCATGTTGCAGCCATGTCATCCACACGCAACCTAAAGGCCAATTCATACTCGGCTGGACTATAATGTACAACTATGCATTGTTTGGCACGAACATTCCTTGGAGCTCGTGCTGCAACTGGCGTACTCCACAGCCCGCTTCCCTTCTCCTTCCTCTTCCACCGCTCGCGCACGTCAACATGAAGCGACCGGTCAATCCTTATATAGGAGTGCTAGCACAAAAAGATGCATGCATGACCACTAAAATTTCCTTTTTCTTGTCTCTATGAAATAAATGTGGCGTGAAACTCGAATCCCATTAAGTTTGAATATAATGGAAATCATCTTCCTCCTCCAGCTCTGCTTCACCCACGTCATCGTCCTCCTGTTCCGGCTCCACGTCATTGTTCTCCTCCCACGGCTCCTCGTACTGCTCCGCCTCCACCACCTCCTTGTTCAGCTTCGGCTAGTCCGGACTCTAGAGGCAGGCCGGCTGCGATTTGGGGTTCGCGCCGCCTCTAGATTAAAGCGCTGCCCTGGCAGGAGTATTGCGTATGTCATTACCTTTGGTCGGGCCATGGCCATCGGGCGATGGTGACCAGACAAGAGGCGCCGGGAGGGGAACGAATGCAGATACTATTTGGGTTTGCGGTCCGGCTTATATAAATGTGCACCATCACGTGTACCCGCGGGTGCACAAATTGTAACAGACGGTTCTTCTTAGGGGGCGTCACGTAACTCGTATGTGTGTGCCTGAGAGATAGAGTGCATGTGTGCGACTCTACTCTTCGGACATGTAGTTGCATCGGGATATAAGTATAATGGCATTACACTTTAGCTAGTGATTTACGTGGCCATGTTAACGTGGTTGTGTAAAAAAATGTCACTTCCTGCTCATGATTTGCATAATATAATTATGAGAAGTTTGCTAACTACTAAAGTAAAGTGGGATTTGTCCATCTTATACAAGTAAATTAAGGTGTTTGTTTATCATACGAGTAAGATTTTAGGAAGGGTGGTAGGAACAAATTCTTCACCTAGTGCATGTGTGTGTGTGAGATGGAGTCTTTGCGTGTGTGGGGGGGGGGGGGTAGGTGCATGCGTGTGTGTGTGTGAAGCGGAGTCTTTGGTGGCGAAAGTAATTTAAGTGTGTGTGGCTTCATCGTAGAGAGGTTACGTGTATGGCAGAGGCCAACGACGAGGGGGTGTGAGAGAGAAGATGCTCGTAGAGAGGGAAGAGAAGGCGTGTGCGCATGAGAGGAGTCGACATCGAGAGAATCTATTTGTTCAAGAGACACCGAGGAAGACTACTATATATCGATGGTGCATGTAGGCAGGAATTAAATGGAGGGATGGTCTTATTGATTTCGGGGATATAGGGGAGGAGTGAGAGAGGGGGTAGCTAGAAGGAGATTGTTAAGTGTGAGTGTGTTCTTTACCCATCCAGGCGGAAGTTATGTGCACACAAGAAGAGAACGGTTCGATGTTGGGTTAGGGCTGAGGGTAATTAACTACGTATGGAGACATTAGAGACCTTAAAAGTGCATGTGCGAGAGGTATACATGTATATGTGGGATGTGTGTGTGTGTGTGTGCGCGTGCGCACGCATGATCGAGATAAAAGAAAGAAGACATAAGTCATAAGATAAAATACATGGGAGAGATGGATCGGTATGACAATACGCATGCATGTGATAGTGGAGGGAAGAAGGCCTGATAATTGAGCATGTGTTTTTGTCTTTAAGAGATAGTGGCGTGGGAGGGAGCATGCATCTATGGCGAGCAGAGGGAGCGAGACAACACGATTATGCAAAAGAGATTAACATATAGATGCATGTATGGAGAGACATATATAGCGTGCGTGGTAGGAAGCAAGAGTGCGTGCGAGAAAGAAATGTTGACGGAGAAACTACAGATAGATAGAGAGATAGAGATCCTAGCTAGAGGGACATCGACTAGTTTGTATGTTAGGGAAGACCGCCGAGTGGTTCAGAGGGTGAAGTTATGTGTGTGTGAGAGAGATAAAAAGAGGGTGCATGACTGCATGTAGAGAGAAACATATATAGTGTGCGTGATAGGAAGTAAGAGTGAGGGAGAGAAAAGAAGTTTGATGGATAAACAGATAAATAGAAAGATAAAGATGCTAGCTAGTATGTGTTAGAGATAAGAGTCGAGTGGATTAGAAGGTTGATTATGTGTGTGGGTGTGAGAGAGATAGAGAGAAGGTGCATGTGAGTCACATACAAACAAATATGAGAGAGAAATGAGATCCCATCAGATGGAATTTTGTGTTTGCGAGAGAGAAAGATATTTCACAACTAGAGTGATAGCTAGAGAGACATATCAAGGGACGCGAGATATCTCTAGGGAGAGAGAGTGTGTGTGAGCGACATACAAGAGAATGTGGAGAGATATGATACCCTGGGAGACAAAGTTTGTATTTGTGTGTGAGAAATAGATAATTAAGAGGAAGCAGAGTTGTACCTTCTCATACCTAAGGAGCGCAAGACATATCTGTGTGAGAGGGGGTGTGCGAGTGGCACACAGGGGAATAGTAGGGATAAATCAGACCCCGGGAGACGAAGTTTGTGTTTGTGTGAGAGAAAGAGATTTCACAGGGAGAATCATAGTTAGAGACACATATCAAGGAGCGAGGTATACTTAGTGAGAGATAGAGTGAAGGTCGAGGGAGAGAGTACCGTCAGTGTGTTACAAAGATAAAAGATCATTGTCGACATACAAGTAGCACGAGAGATACCCGAGAGACGATGAAGGCGTATAGGTCTAGAGAGATATATAAGGATGAGTGATAGCTATATGAGGCAACTATCTGGATTAAAGGGGATTCAAATATTTAAAATAGAGACCACGACATCTATAATATCATAATGAAAATTGGTTCATCAAACATGCATATTCATTTGAATTTGGGGACACGTGTAATGTTATATAGTTTCTCAATATTAGTGATCCATAGATTCTTTCATTAGAGACAATGCATGGTTTATATGCAATTAATGTCTAAACAGTATTACACTTTATGTTGCTGTGTGAAACACATTATACATGTTTGAGAAGTAAAAAAATAGAACCGCATGAAACACACATTAATTGGAGACAGTTAGCAAGGAATGCATACATTGGATTTCAACATAAAGTGGTTTCAAATATTTGAAAATCAAAATTAAGATGGATCCAGCCTTATGAATCTGAGATCATGCCATTTGTAAACCATATTTATGTATAAAGGGTGTTGTGATTTTGAAAGTATATATAAAAAATGATGTATATAGATTTGTATTCAAATACAAAATGGATCCTGCCCGAAAAAATACAAACTGGATTCGAATTGAGTTGGCACGGTAAATGTGCACTCTTTCTCTACAAAAGTTTGAACGAAGGAGGGAAAGTTGCAGTAACCGCCCGAAACCAAAATCTACGAGATGGAAATCACTGCCTATCCATGACACGCAAAGCCTATCGGCTCGATTTCTATAGGTTTCCATAGGGGTAGGCTTGTAATTTCACCCAAACGTGACATAACCGCCTCTGCCTCTCACCTCCCCGGATTCATACATGGTGGGCGCCAAAACACCAGTTTCTCCTTGGCCGGAATCGCCTCTGACCTCCCTCCGGATTCATACATGGTGGGCGCCAAAACAAACTCTCATCGGACAAAATCTCCGTCGGCAAATATTTGGTGTATGCAAGATTACCGTCCTATCCCCAACCAACTATTATTGATGTGATGTAGGAAATTTTAAACGGGGGCTAAGTTTGTAAATTTCTTCGCATTTGAGACAAGCGCGCCCTGAAGGCTTGGTTCCCCCCTTCTTCTCTCCCTCCATTTCCCCATTCGTACTCCATGGGCGCCAAAACACCCTCTCCACCCCAGGCTCCTCCCTCCGCCACCCCATCCACGGCCATCCTCCTCCACCATGTTGGAGTTGATACCTCGATGTTGTCGTCCATTACAATAGAACGACCTCTCTCATCCACAGCTTTGGACCAGGATCCTTGATTCGCGTCCTCTCGCTTCATCTGTGTCGTCGTCCTCCTTGCGAAGGCCGCTCGTACGACCGTCTCGTCCATCGCGTCGGGATATTTCCCTCACTGTCACCGTCTGCCCTCCTAGATGCTAACGCCTCCAACAGCCATCGCTACCGTAGCACCCTCAATGCCTCAACAGATGCATACACGGTGCAACACCAAAGGCGGTACTCTTTCGTATCTAGTTATTTATGTCAGCAAGAAAATAGATCGCCACTACTTTACTGTGATTTCTTGTCCATCACTTAGAATCTTACTTGTTAGTTGAAAGTAAACATTGGTTGCGAAGTTGCTTTTGTCCGGTTTGCACCTTCAGATCCGCCATGGCATGCTCAACACTATACTCGCAATGCTTATGGTTTTCCCCTTCTATATTCCACACTAGTTAAATGATAGTAGACTAAACTTCAAAATTGGGTCAGTCAATTTTTGAGAGCTCACCGGAGTTTGCCGGAGGGAAGGAAGGGGCTCGGGTGGGGACAGTGGTTGTGGGGGGCGGTGGCTTGGCGGTGGTGGGGCCTCTCCGAACAAAGAAAACTTGACGCGGGTGGGGGCGGGGGTGGGGTGGGGGTGGGAGAGGAACACAGGCAGTGGGGGCGGTTCAGGGGAGAGCGGGGGGTTCGAGGCCGGTGGATCGGCCGGCGGCCCGTGCGGTCTTCTATAGGGGAAGAATTAGAGACGAGGAAGAAGAAGGGTTAGGAGACGTAGGGTCTTCATCTAACCGCCTGAAACGGTCGACTGACCCAAATGACGAAAGTTACGCGACTTGCATGCAGAAATTCCTTTATATTTAGTACCATCATCATAGCTTCTTAGCACTGCTCCTCAATCCATCAAGCTAAACAATGTGCCACTCATATTTCCAAACTTGTTGAACAAATACGAATCGCATATGATGTTGATATTACTGAAACAGATAACATTTAATTGGTCAGCTAATGTTCCTATTTTACTTTCAAAAATCACGTGCAACACATAGAAAGACAGCAGTGAGTTGCATTCTTAATGCGCTCTAGTTCATCATGTGTGGGCACTGCGCAACAAACATTTTATTATCCAAAATCTTCTTTCTCTTCTTTAGCATGTTCCTCTTCTGTTCTTCTTTAATAAGTACCCTCTCCGTTCCTAAATACAACTCTGTGTAGATTCCACCATAGACTACATATGGAGCAAAATGATGGAATCAACACTCTAAAATGTATCTGTATACATCTGTATGTGATCCATAGTGGAAATATCTACAAAGAATTATATTTTCGAACAGAGGGAGTATGATAGTAGTAGAGTATGTTCCTTGTAATGAAGAGGAGTGGGGACATTTGTAGTGTAGACGTCTATTCGGTCGGTTGTGATGGACCCTTTCAACTCTTTGGGCCTCTTTGATTCATAGGATTTTGTAAACATAGGAATAGGAATTGTAGTGGCCTGCCCACTTGAATCCTATAAGATTAGCAAGGAAATGCGGGGAGCTATGTCACCTTTGAGAGTTACGATGATATTAAGAATACCGCACCTTCAGTTTAAAAGAGCTGGTATCCGAAGCCTTTCTAGCCGTACAGTATATTATGAACCTATCATCTGCCAACTATCCGTACTTCTGGAGCCTTTTTTTGTGTACTTGTGTCAGATTATATTAATGCACGCACCATATTACAGCACACATGGGCTCTCTCATCTGAATCCAGTGATAGCACACAAGGGTTTACAGGGAGCCCATTTAGTAGAATATCCTCCGCATTAAAAAGAAAATCTCACTACTATTTATCTTTTTATGCTTATTCGGTATTGTATGTAATCACAATGAATATCAGAATCCACACATTAGAAGAATATTATGGAACACTGCAAGGACTAGCAAAATTAGCACCAAGGCATTGAGTGCCATTATGGATGCAATGAGACTCATGCGCTCCCCACATGCAGATTCTTGTTCAGAATATGGTCCTAATGACTATTTTGACCTCGAGGAGTCGAAGGCAGATGACCTATCCTGTTCACCAATCTAGGTGCCTGTTCTAATTTGGCAAGGTTTTATTTATTGTGTGTATCTTGCATAAGGTGTCTTCCATTTCTTCTACTTTGTTGCACCGCCATCTGCTTAGTTTACTCATCATATATATCAAGATGCCATGCCCATCCATTATCAATACATATTCCATATGTCATCATACCATGTTTTTCCACTCAAATGTTGTTCTTGTGTGTCAGACATCAAACAGGAAGAGGGTGATTGCCGAACCTGAAGGAGCACCAGCAAAGTGCTTGAAAAACGTGGTGATGCCGGAAAAATCAGACATCACCCCACTTATATTGGCTCTACAACCAGTGACACAAAATGTAGGACCGACTACAGCAGACTATACCCATACTTCATTGGCCACACCACTAGTGCCACCATAAAGGACCTGCACTCCCGTAAAAGGTATGCCGATTTCAGTTGCCATTGCACCAGTCGTACCACAGAAAAATCACACTACAGCAAAAAGGACAGCAACTTGTGGCACCCCGGCTCAGAGCAACTGGTTTACCTTGCATTGCCAACCCAGAGATCATGTCTTCTGGCAATACACAACATCTTGGTACAGAAAATAACTGCTTTATTGAAACTAGCGGAAGCATAGTGCGATATTACATCAAGTAGCGAGGCCAAGCGGCACACTCGGTGCAGCTGAACAATATGTACATTATTTAGTGAACATAAAGGGGGCCTCAAGCACGACATTTACACGGCAGCGGAACAACAACCTAGCGGGACTCCATAGCACAGGGACACCGATGTGGACACGGTCTAGATATAGCAGCACTCTGATCCAGCTAGACTTTCCTGAAATCTCGCATAACACGTCAGGTTAGTACATTGAATGTACTTGCAAGCTCACAACAAGCATAACCATAATGGAAAACAATATCGTGACATTTAATCAAGTTAAATGCAACCAACAACATGCTACTCATGAAGTGAAACCAAACTTGTGTACTGAGTGACTTGGACTCTCTTACCAATGGGTTGCCTCGCAACCAAACGATGATCATAACGGATCACAAACGGAACCATACTCGGTTCAACGGGTTACCTCATAACCAAACGGTGATTGCTCATGGATCACAAATGATACCACAACAGTCAGTCTCACTGACATCATCATGATTCAACTAGTGCAATGCAAATAACTTAGTGTGCAAGTTTTCTTTACAAAAGTTGATCCATGGTGTGACTTACTTACGAACTGGGCCCTTATCCGTGGGTGCGGCTATCGATAGATTAATACACTCTGCAGAGGTAGTGCATTGTACCCACACCACAGAACCCATGGCCTCGCACTCCCATTCGGGTGGACCAACGGCATTGCGACAGAACTCTCCCATTTCCATGACACTCTTTCGGCCACTCCGACCAACTCCCCACTGGGCTAAGTCATGGGTGGCCCCAGCCTACCAAATGCAAAATGGCCACCGTCGTGGAAAATAAATAGTCCCAAATGGGGACAAGGTACCATAACAACAATGGGCTCACAAGGTTATGTGTGCTTACCGGGCCAGGGTAACGCATGCCCATAACCTTCCCTTGTTGGAGGCACCGACAAGAGGCATGAAAATGTGCCAACTAACGGCCTCCCCATACTAAGGCAAATGTGGTTGCACTTGTCAGCACAATTTAGTGGCACCATGACCCGATCAACTTTATGTTCAAGTTCAATTAACATCAGGTTTGACTTGAAATAAAATGCTCGAGTCACCATATGCCATGCTCATGCAACCATATGACATGCATCACATATTACTTAGAAACAACAGATCGACCTTATCACTTTCTACTTGCACAAATCATTACTCATCTTACTGGTTCTTTCTTATTGGTCACTTATACTAATCATTTTTGGTTGTCATTTATCATATGAAACTCATCATCCATATATGAAAATAATACCGATATTCATCATGCCATAGTCATGTTAAAATCATTCAGTCAAACTACTCATGTTATATCTCACTAGTTCAAGTACTCATTTCTGTTAACTAAGCATATTGATCAGGACAAACTATTCTAACACAAGCAATATTCATATAATAACTATATGCAAAAATTATTATATATTCAAGTTGGAAAATCATGGATATTGCAAAGACACCATGAAGATGTTATTGTGGCTTGACTTAGTGCAAAGGAGCTTCACACTCCTCCTGGATGCCTTCAAGACAAGCTTCACCTTCTAAAAATAATTCAAATGACAAAAAGAAAATATCAAGAACACTTCTAAAAATTACCAGAATTCTAGACAGTAGAGAAAAATCTCATCTTGGGTGTGCTACTAGGATTTTCTAGTAAGAACATAATGCAAAAAGAATCAACTCATTAGGACTTGTAGATTAGGAGTTACAGCTAGTCAAAGTTCTAGTCAAAATTTGAATTAAATTTGAATAAAAGAAAAGCTAGAGGGGGTGACGTCGAGGACGTAAACCAGCAGGGCGCCACCACTCATACCACTTCGGGTGCAGCTGAGAGGCTGATATCGAGCCCCAGCGCTCAGGTCGGAGGGGGAGGGGGAGAAAAGCAGAGTCGGGTCATGCAGCGATGGCGCTTTCTCCGGCAAGGAGTGCCCGACAACGAGATCTGAGAGGATAGGAAGGAAGAGGAGATCGAGGCGCGCCTGCCCGTACCCGTAGTGTGGCTAGGGGTGGCCGGACGGGGTCGGAACGGAGCTCTGCAGCGGCGGTAGCGGGTGGAGCTCGTCAGAGATGGCAATTCCAGCGAGGCAGGGCCAGTCCAGCAGTCCCAACGGCACCAGCACGCACCAGTGGTTCGCCAGGGACACGCCGGAGAAGTCAGTGGAGCTTGAGCGGCTCTGGAGAGGGAGGGGGCAGAGGATGGGGATCGCCAGCAAGCTCGGCGTCGGGGACGGTGGCAGGAGGCCTGCCTGGCCGGGATGCAGCTTCCTATGGCTCTATGGTGGTGTGGTGACTGGGTTTGCCAAGAGAAACGAGTTCGGGAGGGCTCTATTTATAGGCGAGGCCGAGGCAGGGATCGAGAGCTCGCCGAAGCTCCCTAGAGTGGAGCCCGGCAACGAATGGTGTCAGTGAGAGACGGGGAAGGCACCGGGGATCACGCGGGAACTGTGGGCGAGCAGCGACGAGCACAGGAGCCAGGTACGTGACGAGCACAGTGGCACAGGTGCACTGTTGGCTTGGCCGCACCGTGCCCACGCTCGCTGCGGCGAGCTCCGGAGTCGGCGAGCGCCAGGTCAAGGTTAAGGAGGTGAAGACAAAGATGGGGGCACGGTTTGGCAAGGTGCGGCAGTCGGGGCAGCGAGCACGCGCGCCACAAAGACGTTGGCGCGTCTCAAAGCGCGTCGGGTGCATGCCAACCCCCTGGACGAACGCGGTCACCGCGTGAACTTTGGCATCAGGCTGAGCTAAGCACAAACTCCATGTCTGGCATGTAGTCCTTAGTGATTTTGGTTGTTCTGTGTACTAGGTTGGGTCACAGGTGAGCTGTGCGAGTGGGTTTCTTCCTGGCAAGTTTCTGGCAGAAACTTTTGAGCTTTACTGAGAAAAATCTAGTGAGAATTAAGGGTTGTGCTTTGGGGTTTAGCAATCTCTTAGGAAGGTAATGAAGTTCAGAAAATATCAGCGCCAAAAGATCAAGGAAAAATATACTTTCTGTGTAATATGGTCATTCTGTCCAGAACAGAAATGATTTTCTATAGCAAAAATATTTCAAAAAGCAATGCAATATTTTGCTCACGGAGGTGCCCTAGGGTTCAAAGAATATTTGTGAATTTATTCAGGATTTTAGGAGCAAGAAAACTAGGGGTTGCTTTGGAGCATATTTCTCTGAAGTTATTTTCAGGGAAGAAAATGAATATTTTTCTTTTATGAAAAATATTCCTTGGTCTTTTGTTGGAGTTTTTCAGAGAAGGAAAGATGAGATAGGGGTGGATTTGAAACTTGGGTGAAATCAAGGGTAGGCCTAAGTGTTCAAGTCCATTTGAATTGATTCAAAACTCCAAATCCAAAGCAAAGGCAAAAGAATGTCCAGAAAAAGAGAGAAGGCAAATCCAGGCTGTCACACAACTCCACCGGCCGAAGACCTATCCCAACTGCAGAGACGGCCAATTCCTGCAGATTGGAACCCCATTCTAGTTATTCCCAATTTAAAAGACAATGCTTTGAATGTTGTTAGGGACTACGTACATATATTCCCATCATGGGAAGATTATAGTGAAGACAAACACCATTTTCACATCTTCCTGTCCCACTTACGTGTAAGTACTATTATTCATGGTGATTATTTTCCTGTTTTCTGCTGATTGAACACATCAATCATTTACATTACATTATTGTAAGTAGGCGATGGTCAATCTGGATAGGCATGACAAGCAAAGCTTGCTTGCGCTTTTTAAGGAAGCATTGCAGTAGTATCGGTGTTACCTGAGGAAATCACACTTTGATGGCAAGTCTATAAACGAATTTCCGGTGAAGTCTATTGTGCTAAATTTAGAAGACTTTGAATGGAAAAACCTTTTTATGCACTAGTCTCGTTCCCAAGATGAGGTACTGTCTATGATATCTCATGACAATTTGAACTTCTACTTTTCCGCATGTGCCTTACGGATCTCTTTTGTAGGAAATCTGCTCGAAGAAGAATCCCAATTTGAAAAGGACGACAGGATATCGCAAATATGATTCCGCTGCTTTGCTCTTGTTAATACTTGTTGTCCTGTATGTACTTGCATTTATACCTAGTTCATTATGTGACAGCAAAAACCAAACAATCAAAACAACAAATGGATGTCCTCGAATGGAGAAAATTATGCAACCAACATGCTCACACAATAAGATAGCAAATGAAATATGTGGCAAAGCATGCACAAACACTCTAGCATCTATCAAGCAATTGGAGATGACTAGGTCATCTATATATGAGTATATTGACTTAGGAGTCAAATGAGAACATTTGATCATAGGTCATACTCATCGTTTAAGCACAAGTGGGGTTCCCACTTTAACATAAAGTATTGTTGTGCTCACACCATTAGAGTTGCTTTAGCTCAATTCTTAGAGTAAAGCTCCCCCTAGATGTGATATCCCCTTTTAGAGGGATGAACTAACCTTGGGTTTTGTCGATGATGACTTCATATAGAGGTTGAAGGTGTGGATGTTCAATGTTGATGTAGATCATTTGGTGCAATCCATTGGAGTGAGTTGCACTTTCAATACCTAGATGGGTTAGTCCCACAAGGAACAAACAAGGATATCCATGGACATAGAGTGAAGTACACATATGATGATATCCATGAAAGCATTTGGTTACCCTATCCCTCGACTTACCAACAAGAGGGTTTGTGACTCCTTGAACTAGTGCAAGATGTGGAAGTTGATTACACTTGTCCTTGCCAATATGAATATGAGTGAAGTATGTTGGCAGAGTCACCCTCAAGAACTCTCTAGTTCTTATTTCTTTGGGATCCACATCAACTTGATGGGAATCCTTCGGGTTGTAGTAGTACTTGATGAAGTACAACTTGAAGTAGTCTTGGGAACCCACTTGACCAAGGACTTTTGTAACGCCCCGGATCAGATGCGCCAGGTGTCTGCCAGTTATTCGCTGTCATTGCCATGTCATTTGCTTGCGTGTTGCATTTTATCATGTCATCATGTGCATTTCATTTTGCATACGTGTTCGTTTCTTGCATCCAATCATTTTCCCCGTTGTCCATTTCGCAATCCGGCGCTCCTATGCCCTCCGACATTCCCCTTTTGTCTCTCATTGTGAGTGGTTGCTAAACGTTCTCGGAATGGATCGAGTCTTGCCAAGAAGCCTTGGTATACCACCGGTAGACCACCTGTCAAGTTTCATGCCATTTGGAGGTCGTTTGGTACTCCAACGGTTAACCGGGTAACCGTATAAGCCCCTTTCTCCTTGCAGCCCAACACCCCTTCCAAACTGGCCCAAAACCCAGCAAACTCCCCTCCACGCTCTCAGTCGTTCGATCACGATCGTGTGGGCGAAAACCGCTCCTCATTTGGACTCTCCTAGCTCCCTCTACCTATAAGTCCCTCTCCACCGAAATCCCGGTCTAACCCTAGCCCTCTTCCTCCCTCCGCCGACGGACACGTCCGGCCGCAGCCGGACACGTCCGCCCCGCTCCCCCCATCCAATCCGGTCGTGCCACGTGTCGCCGCCGCCGCCTCCATCGCGCGGGCCCGTCGGGCCCAGCCGCGGCCCTCCCGGCCCGGTCGGCCGCCGCCGCCAGCCCGTTTCCCCGGCACCTCCGCGCCGCCCGAGCCCCGTCCGCTGTCCACCACCGTCGATCCGCCCCGTCGCCGGCGAGCGGCCTCGCCGCCGCCCCGTCGCTCCCGGCCGGCGACCTCTGCCCGTCCCCGACGTCGCTCCCTCCACCGCCTGCGCCCGCGCCTCGCCTCCGCGCGCCGCCGCCGGAGCCCTCCGCCGCCGCCGGAGCCGGCAGCCTCCTCCCCTGCCCCGGTGCTCCTTCGCCGGTGTCCCACCCCGCCGCCGCCTCGGCCCTGCCGGCCGCTGCAGGTCCGGTCCTCGCCGAGCGCCGCCTCGCCTCTGTTCGGCCTCCCCGGTCATCTCCCATGCCTCCTCGGACCTCCTCCTCGCCGGAGATCCTCGCCGGAACCGCCCCGCCTCACCGGAGAAGAAGGTGGATGAGATCCACCGGGATCTCGTCCAAAGATGCGCCTCCCCGCCCGGATCTCCTCGTCCCGCTTCGTCCCGTCCCGGGTTGACTTTTCGGAGGTGATAATTCGGCTAAGTCCCAGATTTTTTGTCATTTTCATGCCATGTTCGACGCATCATATCTCTGCATCCGTAGCTCCGTTTCGTGCGTGTAATATGTCAAATTGTTCGTCTCAACGAGGACATCATTTCATTCCATTTCATCATATTCATTTGAGGTCATCTTGATGCCTGAATCATCGTTGTAAGAGTGCTTCATAATGTTTTCTGCTGTCTGTTAACAGAACGAGCTCATTTGTCATTTTTGCCTTGATTGATGTGTGCATCCTATGAGATTGATGTCTATATGTGTTTTGATCTATGTTATGTCTTCTTTACAGTGGTGTATGCCATGCATTTTTGTGATCAATATGGTGACCAGCACAAGCATGCAAACTAGGCATCGTGATGTTGCTGATTTTAGTCCCTGTTCTGCTGTTATTTTGATGCCATGTAAACTTGATGCTACAGAGAGATCCATGCATATTTTGAGATACTTCAGTAAGGGTGTTGTGAACATATGGTTGTTCTCTATCCATTCATGCCCCTTTTTGTAATTATAGAGTAGTCTATCATGTCATTGTCGTGCTCTACTTTTGCTTCAAAATGTTTCCTGGCAGATTATTTACATGTTATTCAATTTGGCCAAGGTTGCTATAGTTGATCCTTGCATGCTATGGACTTGTTCTTGACTTGTTTTGTTTCACAAACATGTCTTCTTGATGATGATATGCTTATCTTGTCATGCAATGACTTGTGGTGAGTGAATCGAGCTTGTTAAGTAGTGTACTCGCTGTTGCTGTTTTGCTAGGCTGAATCTGTTATTTCGCGATGCTATATAAACATGTTGTTATTAATCATTCTATGCATAATCTGGAGATGTTCTGTAAATATGTTTTGATCTACATGTCATCCTCTAACCATACATGCCCCTGGTTGCATTTATAGGTTGCTGTAGCTTGTTCATATCTTGCTTCAAAGTTGCTTCATAATGTTGCTACCAGCCTGTTAACATTAAGTTCAGTGGTTACCATGGTTGTTCCTAGTGTTCCATGCATCCTATGAACTTGCTCTTGACATGCTTAGCTTCACAAACATGTCTTCTTACTGTTGGGTGCCTTGCCATGCCATGTATTGCTCTGTAGTGAGTTACACAAGCTCATCTACATGCCTTCATAATTATGTTCCTGCCACGTATGAATCTGTATAATAACTTGCCATGTTTACATGGATGCCATCATATTTTATGATCCTTTTTGGCTTATGGTCAGTCAGGGACTTTTGATCTATGCAATTAGTAGATTCATGCCATGCCTTTGTTTGCCATGATAAATTCCTGTAACATGTTGTTTGATAGCTCTAAACATTGCATCGTCATGTTATTTTCTGCAAAGTCTGAAATTGTTATAACTTGCAATCTTACCATGTGTGTTTGAGCATGTTCTAGTGATTTCTGGAGATAGCTAAGTGTTCATGTTTTGTTGTTCTTTACCCGTACATCATATCCATGCCTTTTGTTATCATGTTGGGGTGCTGTAGTATATTGTTTTGATGCTTGCAATATGCCTAGTTGCTGTTTTGGACAGCTTGTCCTTTAAACTTGTTTCATGTGTGTGTTGAACCGTTGCTCCGTTTTGAGTGTGCTCTATATGAAACTTGCTTGATTTTGCATGTAGTTTCATATTATCATGTTGCATTCATGTTTTGAGGTGTTTGCTTGATGTTTGTATGCATTTTGCATCAATGCCATGTTTAACTTGTTTTGCTCATATCTTCTAGGCCGTAGCTCCGAACTAAATGAACTTTATATGTAACTTGACTAGAATCTCGTGTAGATCATCTTGGTGCATTTTAACTTGCTGTTTAACAACTTGAACATAAGGTTTATTCAGATCTGGACCAACTTCGAAATATGCATATGAGGACTTACCGGAATTGTTATATGTTGTTCCGGGCCTCATTTAAACTTACCTTGATGTGTTGCTCTTGTTTGCATCATCTCTTGCCATGAGTAGCTTCATGTAGTTTTGTCATGCATCATGCTTGTTGTGCATCATGTCTTGTTCATGTGTGGTGTGTTTACCTTGTTGTGTGTTTCTTCTCGATAGTTCCTGTTTCGTTGCGATCGTGAGGATTCGTTCGTCTACGCTTGGTTCTGCTTCATCCGTTCGTCCTCTTCATGGACTCATTCTTCTTCCTTGCAGGGTTTCAGGCAAGATGATTGCTACCCTGGATCTCACTACTATCATTGCTATGCTAGTTGTTTCGTTCTTTGGCTATGCTGTGCTACCTATCACCTGTTTATCAAGCCTCCCAAATTGCCATGAACCTCTAACCTTTGACACCCTTCCTATGCAAACCATTGTTTGGCTATGTTACCGCTTTTGCTCAGCCCCTCTTATAGCGTTGCTAGTTGCAGGTGAAGTTGAAGATTTCTCCATGGTGGACAGGATTTTGGTTGGGATATCACAATATCTCTTATATTATTAACGCATCTATATACTTGGTAAAGGGTGGAAGACTCGGCCTTTTGCCTGGTGTTTCGTTCCACTCTTGCCGCCCAAGTTTCCGTCATACCGGTGTTATGTTCCAGGATTTTGCGTTCCTTACGTGGTCGGGTGATTTATGGGACCCCCTTGACAGTTCGCTTTGAATAAAACTCCTCCAGCAAGGCCCAACCTTGGTTTTACCATTTGCCTCACCTAGCCCTTTTTCCCTTGAGAGTCGCACTCTCAAGGGTCATCTTTATTACAGCCCCCCCGGGCCAATGCTTGTCTAAGTGTTGGTCCAAACTAGAGCACCATGCGGGACCATCCCTTGGCAACTTGGGTTACATCGGTTCCTGTACGCTTAGCTTATCCGGTGTTGCCCTGAGAACGAGATATGTGCAGCTCCTATTGGGATTGTCGGTGCATCGAGCGGTTTTGCTGGTCTTGTTTTACAATTGTCGAAATGTCTTGTAAACCGGGATTCCGAGTCTGATCGGGTCTTCCTGGGAGAAGGTCTATTCCTTCATTGATCGCGAGAGCTTGTCATGGGCTAAGTTGGGACACCCCTGCAGGGTATAATCTTTCGAAAGCTGTGCCTGCGGTTATAGGCAGATGGGAATTTGTTAAAGTCCGGTTGTAGATAACTTGACACCAGATCCGAATTAAAATGAATCAACCGCGTGTGTAGCCGTGATGGTCTCTTCTCGGCGGAGTCCAGGAAGTGAACACGGTTTCTGGGTTATGTTTGACGTAAGTAGGAGTTCAGGATCACTTCTTGATCATCACTAGTTGACGACCGTTCTGCTTGCTCTCTTCTCGCTCTTATTTGTGTATGTTAGCCACCATATCATGCTTAGTCGCTGCTGCAGCCTCACCACTTTACCCCTTCCTTTCCCTTTAAGCTTTGCTAGTCTTGATACCCATGGTAATGGGATTGCTGAGTCCTCGTGGCTCACAGATTAATACACCAACAGTTGCAGGTACAGGTTATGCGATGATCATGACGCGAGAGCGATGCTTGCTTGCATTGAGTTCTTCTTCTGCTTCTTCTTCGATCAGGGGATAGGTTCCAGGTCGGCAGCCTGGGCTAGCAGGGTGGATGTCGTTTGAGTTTCTGTTTGTGTTTCATCCGTAGTCGGATGATGATCTTATGTATGATGATGTTGTATTCATGTGGCATTGTATGCCTCTTGTATGTATCCCCATCTCTTATGTAATGTTGATGTAATGATATCCACCTTGCAAAAGCGTTTCAATATGCGGGTCTATCCTTGGTGGGACCATCTAGTTCCTTTTGGATAGGGTCGCATATTGGGAGTGACAAGTTGGTATCAGAGCCTCGACCGACCCTAGGAGCCCCCTTGATTGATCGTGTAGTTTGGCCGTTGTTGAGTCTAGAAGAAAACTGTTTTCGGAGTCTAGTTATATCGGAGAGTAGGAATTCTTTTTACTCCTCAGCCTCTTCGTCGCTCTGGTGAGGAATCTTGACGTAGGTGTTTTTGAATTACTTCTCTTCCCCTTCAAATTTTTCTTTAGGATCACGTAGTTGGTTTTCCGATCGTTGGCTCTCAGCTCTTTTCATCCGGTGCATCTCTCGTCAAGTCGACTCGAGCCTCTTCACCGTTGCCAAGTTCAATCCTCAGTTGTTTTCTTTCCCGCCCGCCCACCCCTTTTCTTATCGAAACCGGAGTCCGTAATCGAGTATCCATCCTAGTCGTGTGAAGCCTTTGCTTTCTTTCAACTGGTGTTTCTCTTCAAGATATTCGTCGATTTCCCCTTCCAAGTTACCTTTGTTTTTCCCGCCCTCCCACCCTCTTCTTCCCAGAGCCTGAGTCTGCTTCCACCATCAATTTCATTCGTGTGGAGCCCCTTCAGTATTCCCTCAATCATTTCATCCGGTGGATTCAATTCTATTTTTCGGTGTTGATTATATTCTTTGCCTCGGCTCAAGTGTTTTCCCTGCTCGTTCGCCTCTCGCCAGTTTATCCTTCCGGAGTGTTCAAGACATCTCAGGAGATTCGTCTGTGTTTGAATTAATTCGAGGTTGTCACCTCATTTAAATATTTCAATTGTTCCGGTGCATCATCTATCTGTTCATCATCCCGTTCCAACGGTGTTTTTATCTTTTAGTGGGCCCTAACCCACAGGTCTTTTTCCAGGATCTTACCTGACTCTTCTAATTCTACCGGAATTATTCTCAATTCTTTTCAAGTGTGACGTAAGAATGGATTCCATCAGTCACATGCCTTTTCAAGATTGTTTTCAAACTCTTTTCATTGTTGGTTCAACCCCTTTGCTTTCCATTCTTCCGGAGCATCTCAGTAATTTTTGTGGTGTTTCTCGTCGTCATTCGAAGATCGAAGAAGAGTTTTTCCTCTAAACCTTGTTCGTCCTCCCGAAGTTTCGTGGTTCTAGCTTCATGTTATCCTCGCGAATTATTCCGTTTGTCAAAAGTTCTTTTCTCCCATCTGGAGTATTTCAGAAGTTGTTTTCTCGTTTCTTTCACCGGAGGCCATCATTTCAGCTACCGTTATCTAATTATCCCGGTGCTTCGTTCAAGTGTTCTTTAATCAGCTCGGTATCTATTCATTCTTGTACATCTAAATCCCCTCTAGCATTTGTGTTCGTCTAGTTCTTCCCGGTGATTCATTCTCTTTCATCAGTCATTTTGCTAATTCTTATGGTGGTTCATTCAGATTCTTTTTCCTTTGTCATCATTTTAATCCTTTCATTCTTTTCAATCCTACCGGTGGATCAGGAAGATTTTCTCAAGTTTGCGACATGTCACTTCTCAATCCTTTTCAAGAATAATAAGTAGTATGTGAAAGCCATTGCTTGTCATCAATTTATTTTGATGAAGGATAAGCATACAATAAATCTCATTCTTATTCCATCCAAGTGATTAATATTTTCCTTTGGAGTTTTTTCTTGTTGAATAAATTCTAGTTCCAAGTGTTTCATCTTTTCTTTTCCGGAGTTCAAATTTCCTCGGCCATCTCGTCGGGAACCTCCATCTAAATAATCGGAAGGCTCATCTTATTCTTTCTTTGTTCATTTTATCTCGTCATTCTTTTGTTACCGGAGTTCTTCATGGTGGATCGTCATGATTTATTTCATCCTTCAAGAATTCGTCAAGATTTTGTCGGTGGAGTTCAAGTATCTTTTGTTCTCGCGTCTCGAAGCGCAAGTAATTCTTCATTTTCTTTTGAAGTGGAGTTTTGCATTTCTTCGTTCTTCTCATCTATCCAATCATTTCCGTTTGTGGTCGGTTATCACCTTATGATCTTGAGATGTTACCTATAAGACCACAACAAGCTTATTCTTTCGTTGTTGATTTTCTCAACAACTCCGTTCAATCCTTCCTTCTAAGTTCTTGTCTTTCAATTCTTCCCGAGGCATTGCGTTGGTCATCTCGTCAAGTGCCATCTCTTTGGGTCAAGTTCTTGTTCTTTTCCTTCCATTTTCAACCGGAGTGCTACCTAAATCCTTTCAGTCTTATTCGTTTTTTATCTCGTTCTAACCGGAGTGGTTTCTGAGCCTATCTGATTCCGTGAGCTTTCGATTCTCGTCGTTCCTCTCTTCTTCTCGAATGCTCTCGATTCTTTGTTTCTTCTCGAGCTCTTGTTTCACCTCATCCCCTTTTCTCTTCCGTCTCGGTCCTAAGATCTCGGGACGAGATCTCTTGTTAGTGGAGGAGTGTTGTAACGCCCCAGATCTGATGTGCCAGGTGTCTGCCAGTTATTCGTTGTCATTGCCATGTCATTTGCTTGCGTGTTGCATTTTATCATGTCATCATGTGCATTTCATTTTGCATGCGTGTTCGTTTCTTGCATCCGAGCATTTTCCCCGTTGTCCGTTTCGCAATCCGGCGCTCCTATGCCCTCCGGCGTTCCCCTTTTGTCTCTCATTGTGAGTGGTTGCTAAACGTTCTCGGAATGGACCGAGTATTGCCAAGAGGCCTTGGTATACCACCGGTAGACCGCCTGTCAAGTTTCGTGCCATTTGGAGGTCGTTTGGTACTCCAACGGTTAACCGGGTAACCGTATAAGCCCCTTTCTCCTTGCAGCCCAACACCCCTTCCAAACTGGACCAAAACCCAGCAAACTCCCTTCCACGCTCTCGGTCGTTCGATCACGATCGTGTGGGCGAAAACCGCTCCTCATTTGGACTCTCCTAGCTCCCTCTACCTATAAATAAGTCCCTCTCCCCAGAAATCCCGGTCTAACCCTAGCCCTCTTCCTCCCTCCGCCGACGGACACGTCTGGCCGCAGCCGGACACGTCCGCCCCGCTCCCCCCATCCAATTCGGTCGTGCCACGTGTCGCCGCTGCGGTCTCCACCGCGCCTCCACCGTGTGGGCCCGTCGGGCCCAGCCGCGGCCCTCCCGGCCCGGTCGGCCGCCGCCGCCAGCCCGTTTCCCCGGCACCTCCACGCCGCCCGAGCCCCGTCCGCCGTCCGCCGCCGTCGATCCGCCCCGTCGCCGGCGAGCGGCCTCGCCGCCGCCCCGCCGCTCCCGGCCGGCGACCTCCGCCCGTCCCCGACGTCGCGCCCTCCGCCGCCTGCGCCCGCGCCTCCCGCGCCTCGCCTCCGCGCGCCGCCGCCAGAGCCCTCCGCCGCCGCCGGAGCCGGTAGCCTCCTCCGCTGCCCCGGTGCTCCTTCACCGGCATCCCGCCCCGCCGCCGCCTCGGCCCTGTCGGCCGCTGCAGGTCCAGTCCTCGCCGAGCGCCGCCTCGCCTCCGGCCGGCCTCCCCGGCCATCTCCCATGCCTCCTCCGACCTCTTCCTCGCCGGAGATCCTCGCCGAAACCGCCCCGCCTTGCCGGAGAAGAAGGTGGATGAGATCCACCGGGATCTCGTCCAAACACGCGCCTCCCCGCTCGGATCTCCTCGTCCCGCTTCGTCCCGTCCCGGGTTGACTTTTTGGAGGTGATAATTCGTCTAAGTCCCAGATTTTTTATCATTTTCATGCCATGTTCGACGCATCATATCTCTGCATCCGTAGCTCCGTTTCGTGCGTGTAATATGTCAAATTGTTCGCCTCAGCGAGTACAGCATTTCATTCCATTGCATCATATTCATTTGAGGTCATCTTGATGGCTGAATCATCGCTGTAATAGTGCTTCATAATGTTTTCTGCTGTCCGTTAACAGAACGAGCTCATTTGTCATTTTTGCCTTGATTGATGTGTGCATCCTATGAGATTGATGTCTACATGTGTTTTGATCTATGCTATGTCTTCTTTACAGTGGTGTATGCCATGCATTTTTGTGATCAATGTGGTGACTAGCACAAGCATGCAAACTAGGCATCGTGATGTTGCTGATTTTAGTCCCTGTTCTGCTGTTATTTTGATGCCATGTAAACTTGATGCTACAGAGAGATCCATGCATATTTTGAGATACTTCAGTAAGGGTGTTTTGAACATATGGTTGTTCTCTATCCATTCATGCCCCTGTTTGTAATTATGGAGTAGTCTAGCATGTCATTTTCGTGCTCTACTTTTGCTTCAAAATGTTTCCTGGCAGATTGTTTACATGTTATTCAATTTGGCCAAGGTTCCTATAGTTGATCCTTGCATGCTATGGACTTGTTCTTGACTTGGTTTGTTTCACAAACATGTCTTTTTGATGATGATATGCTTATCTTGTCATGCAATGACTTGTGGTGAGTGAATCGAGCTTGTTAAGTAGTGTACTCGCTGTTGCTGTTTTGCTAGGCTGAATCTGTTATTTCACGATGCTATATAAACATGTTGTTATTAATCATTCTATGCATAATCTGGAGATGTTCTGTAAATATGTTTTGATCTACATGCCATCCTCTAACCATACATGCCCCTGGTTGCATTTATAGGTTGTTGTAGCTTGTTCATATCTTGCTTCAAAGTTGCTTCATAATGTTGCTACCAGCCTGTTAACATTAAGTTCAGTGGTTACCATGGTTGTTCCTAGTGTTCCATGCATCCTATGAACTTGCTCTTGACATGCTTAGCTTCACAAACATGTCTTCTTACTGTTGGGTGCCTTGCCATGCCATGTATTGCTCTGTAGTGAGTTGCACAAGCTCATCTACATGCCTTCATAATTATGTTCCTACCACGTATGAATCTGTATAATAACTTGCCATGTTTACATGGGTGCCATCATATTTTATGATCCTTTTTGGCTTATGGTCAGTCAGGGACTTTTGATCTATGCAATTAGTAGATTCATGCCATGCCTTTGTTTGCCATGATTAGTTCCTGTAACATGTTGTTTGATAGCTCTAAACATTACATCGTCATGTTATTTTCTGCAAAGTCTGAAATTTTTATAACTTGCAATCTTACCATGTGTGTTTGAGCATGTTCTAGTGATTTCTGGAGATAGCTCAGTGTTCATGTTTTGTTGTTCTTTCCCGTACATCATGTCCATGCCTTTTGTTATCATGTTGGGGTGCTGTAGTATATTGTTTTGATGCTTGCAATATGCCTAGTTGCTGTTTTGGACAGCTTGTCCTTTAAACTTGTTTCATGTGTGTGTGTTGAACCGTTGCTCCGTTTTGAGTGTGCTCTATATGAAACTTGCTTGATTTTGCATGTAGTTTCATATTATCATGTTACATTCATGTTTTGAGGTGTTTGCTTGATGTTTGTATGCATTTTGCATCAATGCCATGTTTAACTTGTTTTACTCATATCTTCTAGGCCGTAGCTCCGAACTAAATGAACTTTATATGTAACTTGACTAGAATCTCGTGTAGATCATCTTGGTGCATTTTAACTTGCTGTTTAAAAACTTGAACATAAGGTTTATTCAGATCTGGACCAACTTCGAAATATGCATATGAGGACTTACCGGAATTGTTATATGTTGTTCCCGGCCTCATTTAAACTTGCCTTGATGTGTTGCTCTTGTTTGCATCATCTCTTGCCATGAGTAGCTTCATGTAGTTTTGTCATGCATCATGCATGTTGTGCATCATGTCTTGTTCATGTGTGGTGTGTTTACCTTGTTGTGTGTTTCTTCTCGATAGTTCCTGTTTCATTGCGATCGTGAGGATTCGTTCGTCTACGCTTGGTACGGCTTCATCCGTTCGTCTTCTTCATGGAATCGTTCTTCTTCCTTGCAGGATTTCAGGCAAGACGACCGCTACCCTGGATCTCACTACTATCATTGCTATGCTAGTTGTTTCGTTCTTTGGCTATGCTGCGCTACCTATCACCTGTTTATCAAGTCTCCCAAATTGCCATGAACCTCTAACCTTTGACACCCTTCCTATGCAAACCATTGTTTGGCTATGTTACCGCTTTTGCTCAGCACCTCTTATAGCGTTGCTAGTTGCAGGTGAAGTTGAAGATTTCTCCATGGTGGACAGGATTTTGGTTGGGATATCACAATATCTCTTATATTATTAATGCATCTATATACTTGGTAAAGGGTGGAAGACTCGGCCTTTTGCCTGGTGTTTTGTTCCACTCTTGCCGCCCTAGTTTCCGTCATACCGGTGTTATGTTCCCGGATTTTGCGTTCCTTACGCGGTCGGGTGATTTATGGGACCCCCTTGACAGTTCGCTTTGAATAAAACTCCTCCAGCAAGGCCCAACCTTGGTTTTACCATTTGCCTCACCTAGCCCTTTTTCCCTTGAGATTCGCGCTCTCGAGGGTCATCTTTATTACAGCCCCCCCGGGCCAATGCTTGTCTAAGTGTTGGTCCAAACTAGAGCACCGTGCGGGACCATCCCTTGGCAACTTGAGTTACGTCGGTTCCTGTACGCTTAGCTTATCCAGTGTTGCCCTGAGAACGAGATATGTGCAGCTCCTATCGGGATTGTCGGCGCATCGGGTGGTTTTGCTGGTCTTATTTTACCATTGTCGAAATGTCTTGTAAACCGGGATTCCGAGTCTGATCGGGTCTTCCTGGGAGAAGGTCTATTCCTTCGTTGATCGCGAGAGCTTGTCATGGGCTAAGTTGGGACACCCCTGCAGGGTATAATCTTTCGAAAGCCGTGCCTGTGGTTATAGGCAGATGGGAATTTGTTAATGTCCGGTTGTAGATAACTTGACACCAGATCCGAAATAAAACGAATCAACCGCGTGTGTAGCCGTGATGGTCTCTTCTCGGCGGAGTCTGGGAAGTGGACACGGTTTCTAGGTTATGTTTGACGTAAGTACGAGTTCAGGATCACTTCTTGATCATCACTTGTTGACGACCGTTCTGCTTGCTCTCTTCTCGCTCTTATTTGCGTTTGTTAGCCACCATATCATGCTTAGTCGCTGCTGTAGCCTCACCAGTTTACCCCTTCCTTTCCCTTTAAGCTTTGCTAGTCTTGATACCCATGGTAATGGGATTGCTGAGTCCTCGTGGCTCACAGATTACTACACCAACAGTTGCAGGTACAAGTTATGCGATGATCATGACGCGAGAGCGATGCTTGCTTGCATTGAGTTCTTCTTCTGCTTCTTCTTCGATCAGGGGATAGGTTCCAGGTCGGCAGCCTGGGCTAGCATGGTGGATGTCGTTTGAGTTTCTGTTTGTGTTTCAGCCGTAGTCGGATGATGATCTTATGTATGATGATGTTGTATTCATGTGGCATTGTATGCCTCTTGTATGTATCCCCATCTATTATGTAATGTTGATGTAATGATATCCACCTTGCAAAAGCGTTTCAATATGCGGGTCTATCCTTGGTAGGACCATCGAGTTCCTTTTGGATAGGGTCGCATATTGGGCGTGACAACTTTGGAGCTTCTTCAAATGCATCAATCTCCTCTTGAAGGTTGTCCATATTTTTAGCTTGTGGTCTTGTGGTGGAAGATCATCTTGAGCTTGTGTTCCCTTGAAGGAAGTGGGATCATACTTCTCTTGTTGAGGAAAAAATTTCATCTTGGGGTATTGATCTTCTTCCCACTCAACTCAAATGGCATTGAACTTTCGTTCAAAACTAAGACCTTGATTCTTCCGATGCCTTCCTTGCTTGCATACAATTTCCTCAAATTGCTTACTTCCGGCAAGCCTCTTGTAAACACCTTTCTCTATAATTCCCTTCAATAAGCTATTTCTTGCTCAAGTGTAACTTGGCTAAGGAATCATTAGTGGAATCAAGAGAACTACTAGAAGCAACAATATTGGATTTAGCATGATTGCTGTTACTACTAGAAGAAGAATCTTTCTTACTCTTGTTGCTAGATTTTACCTGTGGCATGTAAGTAGACAACAGTAAACGCTTGGCAATGTAAGAAGAACTTTTCTTCCGAAGATCATCATTGATTGCCTTTAAGAACCCATGCTCTTGCTCCAAGTTGAGCTTTTTGAAGCGTAGCTTCTCATGAGTTTTTAAAAGTTCTTGATGATCCTCTAAAGTAGTTTCATGAGCTAACTTAAGAGTGTTTAGTTCTTTAGTTAGACGCTCAGTCTCCTTCTTCTCATTGTCATTCGTTTCATCTTGATTAGCATGATTAATAGCAATTTCATCATAGTTTTCATCACTAGCATTGTCAACAAGTAACTCATCATCACCTAGCAAATCATCTTCATCACTATTGAAATCAATATACTCGGGGTGTCATACCTTAGGGCCTTTATCCATGAAGCACCTTCCAATTCCTTCATTTGGTGAGTCAAATATGTCGTAGGAGTTGGTTGACACAAGTGCAAGACCGACAACACCTTCATCTTGAGTATATTCGGAGTTGGAGTGATAACTTCTCTCGGAGTGGTTGTCGGAGTCGTAACCGGATACCCATTCACCAACATGAGCTTGATGTCTTTGTTTTGTGTAGCTCCTTGATGACTTGTCCTTTATATCTGAATCCTTGCTTCTGTGAGAGGTGTGAGAGGTTCTTCGTTCATAAAGATCATCTCTACTCCTTCTCTCTCTTGGAGGTGATTAATCTCTTCTACTTCTCCTTTTAGGTGAGTCTTCTTTTCTTTTGTAGGGAGTCGTATACTCATTGGAGTAGTGTTTGGTGTCGGTGTCAAAACCGGCGGATCTCGGGTAGGGGGTCCCGAACTGTGCATCTAAGGCTAATGTAACAGGAGGCATGGGACACGATGTTTTACCCAGGTTCGGGCCCTCTCGATGGAGGTAATAACCTACTTCCTGCTTGATTGATCTTGATGATATGATTATTACAAGAGTTGATCTACCACGAGATCATAGAGGCTAAACCCTAGAAGCTAGCCTATGAGTATGATTGTTGTTGTCCTATGGTCTAAACCCTCCGGTTTATATAGACACCGGAGGGGGCTAGGGTTACACAGAGTCGGTTACAGAGAAAGAGATCTACATATCCGAATTGCCAAACTTTCCTTCCACGCAAAGGAGAGTCCCATCCGGACACGGGACGAAGTCTTCAATCTTGTATCTTCATAGTCCAACAGTCCGGCCAAAGTATATAGTCCGGCTGTCCAAGGACCCCTTAATCCATGACTCCCTCAGTAGCCCCTGAACCAGGCTTCCATGACGATGAGTCCGGCGCGCAAATTGTCTTCGGCATTGCAAGGCGGGTTCCTTCTCCGAATACTCCATAGAAGATTTAGAACACAAGGATCATGTCTGGCTCTGCAAAAAAAATTCCACATACCACCATAGAGAGCACAATATTCCACAAATCTAATCTGCTAACAACTTTTTATAGCATGACATCACGCCATGGTCCGGTCATTATTTGAACAGTTTTTCACAACTAGCTACTGCACGTAATGCGAGGCGGTTTCCTTGACACGTCTTGTCGAAGTAGAGATCGTGTCCCCTTATCACGGGATTCTCATCAATATGGGTATGGGTAACCCAACCGCGTCATCAATCGTGGCGCTTGGGAAACAAGCGATCTTAACGGGCAAGTGGGGAGGTGCACAATTTCTACTGCCTTTATAAAGAGATAGGGATCCTCCTCTTTCACCCATGCCTTCTTCCTTCTTCGCTCATCCATTCTTGCACGCTCGAGCTCCAGCACCCCAGTTCTCACCTTCTCTATACAACCAAACATGTCCGGAGCGGGAGGCAAGTGGATAGCGGAGGAGGACATTATGAAGCTTCAGGCAGCCGGATACTTGGCCGCAGACATCGCGCACCGGCTCCCGGACGCAGGGCAGATCATTCCGACTCCGGGACCCCACGAGAGGGTTGTGTTCCTCGCCCACTTCGTCCGTGGAGTGGGATTCCCCCTCCACCCATTTGTCCACGGGATCATGTTCTATTACGGGCTAGATTTTCATGATTTGGCCCCTAATTTCATCCTCAACATCTCGGCGTTTATCGTTGTGTGCGAGGCTTTCCTCCGCATCAGGCCTCACTTCGGCATGTGGCTGAAGATCTTCAACGTGAAGCCGAAGATTGTGGTTGGTCAGCAGGTAGAGTGCGGAGGTGCTATGGTGGGCAAGATGCCCAGCGTCTCCTGGCTCGAAGGCTCGTATGTGGAGACCGTGAAGGGGTGGCAATCAGGGTGGTTCTACATAACCGAGTCGCGCGACGCCAACCGGGTGGCGGCCCCCAAATTACGATCTGGCATCGCCATGTGGCTCACCTCATGGAAGAAGAAGGGCCTAGCCTGGGGGGCGCCCGCGGAGCTTACCGGACTCCAGAACTATGTCAAAAATATGATAACCAAGAAGATCCAACTTGTCAACGTGGTCCAGGTCATGCTGTTCCGCCGGATTCTCCCGTGTCAAAGACGGGCATTCAACCTGTGGGAGTTCGATGCCCCCAACACCAGACACTGCAAGAGCTCTTCAACACGACACACAAAGACATCTGGAAGGTGTTGTTCAAGGCCAGCGAAGTTCCTCCTCCCACCACCGAGGACCGCGGACTCAGTGCCAAGCGCCACACCAATTCGGTAAGCATTTTACATCTTGCAAGATGTGCCTTTCCTCAATATATTCGTGGGAGGAACTTAAGCCACCATACTGATTTAACAGGATTATGTGGAGACGGCGGAGCGGATCGACTGTCCGGCCCCGTTGCCTGAAGATCCAGCAACCGCTCTCCTGATGGAGATGCTGGTTCCGGCGCCCTATGAGGTGCCGGAGAAGAAGACCAAGAAGAAGTCCACAGGGACCAGGAAAAGTCTCCGGCGCAAGGTGGTGTCGGACTCATCGTCCGAACACACCAAGGCGCACTCCTCCAACGACAATGAGGAGGAGGAGGAGGAAAACCCTCTCCCCCAAACCGAGGGGGAGAAGAAAAGGAAGGCCGCCCCTTCCGGGGAGGCCGAAGGGTCCAAGAAGGGAAGGACCCTCCCTCCGGACCACTCCATAACCGCCGCCTACAGCGAGGAGGAGTGGCTACCCAGGGCCAAGCCCCTGGCGAAGTCGTATGTATTCGTATGCCATAATACTTCTTGCATGTTTTAGCTCTATGGCTTCTTATTATGTCGAGATTTGTTTGTGCAGTCCGTCCAAAGCCCACATCGACTTATCCTCCTCGGATGGGTCCTTGAGCTCGTCGGAGATGAACAGCTATTCGCTCCCAATGGCTTCCACTCCCCGGCCCGCAGATGACACCGAGGTGTTATCTTAGAGGATACCGGGCCAGGAGGAGCTAGTCCTGGAGACGCCTCAAGGAGAGACCCCCGATGTCGGGCTCATGGGGGGGAATCCCCATGGATTAGGATGAGGGGGGGCGTAGCAAGCTTGGCCCCCGTCCGGATACTGCGCCGGAACCTCCAGTGGTTCCGGATTCAGGAAGGCAGCCCCCCGCCAAGGGGGGCGAGCCACCTGTGCCGATGACCTCTATCCACCCAGAGGCATCAGATAACTTGGTGGAAGCGCTTCAGAGCACTTCCCTTGATTAAGGACACCGTACTCTTATGAGTATGGTGATTGCGAAGGTTCAGTCCGCCAAAAGCGGATTGACCGAAGCCTGCGGCAGCCTCCGAACAGGCTTTGAGGTAAGTAATTTAAATTATGACAAAGTATCACAGTATAGACAGTAGCCCCTGATGCTCTGTTTGGTGTTCGGGAAGAAAAGCCAAACAGGGGATCAAATATTATTCCCAGGAGGCTAATCATATTATGTCTATCTGAATAAGCAGGTGTCACTACTGGCCGCCGCTGCTACCACTGCGGAGGTCTCCGGACTGAGGCAGAACCTGGGGCGGGACGAAGAACAAAGGTAAGTAATACCCCGTATGAATTTTATATAAAGGAAAAAATTGTTGATGCTAATAGAAGCACGATGAATTTTACTAGGGGCCAAGATCGAGGTGGCGGCCCTTAAGAAGGCGTTGTCCGAGGCCGAAAACAAAGCGGCCAAGGAGCGCACCGAGCGCGAAAAACAAGAGGCACGAGTTGATGAGGTCCAGCAAGAGCTACAGGACTTCGTCAAAAAATTCGAGTCCTTGGAGCGTGACTCCAAGACGCAACAGTCGGAGCTTGCGAAGGCCCGTCAGAGCGCACTAGACGCCAAGGCCGAAGCCCAGAAGGCCCTCTAGGAAATTGAGACGGCCAAGAAGATAGCTGCGGTTAAGGCTTTCATTATGCAAAGAAAGCATGTGAAGGAGACTTTCCTTTTACTTACCCGAGTTCGGAGCTCTCCAGGAGCATTCGCAGATCTGCCACGCGGCATCTCTGATGCTGCAGAGTTCTACCGGGCTGAGGAGGAGAGCTCGGCGATAAGCTGTTTTGGTCCCAGTATATTGGGGCCGAACATCCGATGCCCTTGAGCGACTAGCTAAAGCAACTGGTCGAACTTCACAAGGCGGCCGAACTGGCCATGAAGGACTTCATAGTCCGGCTATGGCCTGGCGAGCCCCTGCCCAGCAGCTACTTCGGCCTTGTCAAGCGGATGGTGAATGCCTATCCGCGGCTCGAATTCGTCAAGCAGTCCTTCTGCATTGAAGGTGCACGCAGGGCCTTGGCCCGTGCGAAGGTGCACTGGGGGAAGATGGACGTCGAGAAGCTGGTGACAGAGGGGCCGCCGAAGGGCAAGGAGCATCGCCACCCCAAACAGTATTATGAAAATGTCATTAAGGGTGCCCGCCTTGTAGCGGATGAATGTACTAAGGATGTAATGTTTGAATGAATGTACTCATGTCATCCTGTAATATGAAAACCAGTTCATGTGCACTATATGGCTCTTGTTAATTTAAAAGATTACCTTCTGTGCTGCCGTTTATAAAATCTTGAGAGTTGGCCAGTCGTCGGCTTCTGCCCCCATGCAACTAGTACTGGGGTGTTCGGGATAAGTATAAACACTCTTTATCCAAAAAATTGTCCTGTTAAGGAGGTGTTTAGCGCCGCGAACAAGGCAATCGGACTATACGGTTTTATCGCTCTCACTTAGCCATAGAAGTCTATAATTTTAAATTTCGGCGAAGCCTCTAGTATGCAGAAGGCCGGACTCGGGGCGCTATACACGCCTAAATCGGACAAGGCTGATTCCTCGCCTGAAGCGGTAAAAACCTTTAAGGATTTGAGACCTCTCCAACAGCGACCGACTCTTGGATTCATGACAGTCAGTTTTTGGCTTTCTCTACTGAGGTGTTCGTCCGGAAGAACCGGGACACAATCACAGTCGTTCTCCCCGCGCTACCTTAGCCGATATAGCGAAACGTAAGGTACCAAAACATAGGAGCCGGGCAAACCCAACTATTGACCCAAGACATGATTCGGAGCCGATTCATATATTGCTATAAGTTCGGGGTGCCGCACTGTCGAAAGTGTTCGGACTTTTCTTGCCAGGTTATGGGGTGCTGAAGCCCCTGGCAAACTGGTCATGCCAAAATGCACGGGTATAATAAATAAGCAGTAAAGGAAAGGGGTAAATAAACGTAATAGCAAGCTGACGCTATATACTATTTTCCCTTGTTATTCAAATGATACGTCAAAGCGTACATATACAAGTGGTGCGATAAGCAAATAGGATTGTTTGACACATCCTGACCAGGAGCGGGCGGTATGCAGGTATGTAAAACAGGTATAACGATCGTTATCAGAGACCACCTGAGTATTCCCTTGTACGCCAAAGCTTCTTGTCCTCCTGGTGTGTCCGTCCCGCTATGTGTCCGATAGCCGGTCTTTCGGAAGAGGCTCCTGAAGATAGGGACCTGAAAGAAAAAAAAAGGGGTGCAAAGATGCGTCTGTCCCGGGGCGGTCAAACCGCATTGTGGACCGTGTCATGGTCGTGCCTCCGCCTATGCCCAGGGTATTTTAAGTGCGTAGTTGTATACATGCGGCACAAATTTTGCCGCCTGACTGGGACTAGGGCGGAGGCCGGATTGCTAGTCGAGCTCTGGACGTGTTGGATGATCCTGTTGCGAAGTACTCCGGACTCGCTTGACGGTATCCGGGTTCTTTATCGTCGAATTGGCTATTTGCCTAAGAAGGTTGTTTTGTACTTCCACCGCGAGGGCCATAGTGTGCTCCTCCGTGCAGAGCGAGCACTCTGTGTTTCCATTAAGTGTAATAATCCTGCGAGGTCCTAGCATTTTGGGCTTGAGGTATGCATAATGCGGTACCACATTGAATTTGGCGAATGCGGTTTGTCCGAGCAGTGCATGATAGCCACTACAGAAGGGGACGATGTCGAAGATTAACTCCTCGCTTCGGAAATTGTCCGGAGATCAGAAGACCACTTCCAGTGTGATTGAGCCCGTACAACAGGCCACCACACCGGGTATGACACCCTTGAAGGTGGTTTTTGTGGGCTTGATCCTTGAGGGGTCGATGCCCATTTTGCGCACTGTATCCTAATAGAGCAGGTTTAGGCTACTGCCACCGTCCATGAGGACTCATGCGAGATGGAATCCGTCGATGATGGGGTCAAGGACCAATGTGGCCAAACCGCCATGACAGATACTGGTAGGATGGTCCCCGCGATCGAAGGTGATCGGACAAGAGGACCATGGGTTAAACTTTGGGGCGACTGGCTCCATCGCATAGACGTCCCTTAGTGCACGCTTCCGTTCCCGCTTGGGAATATGGGTTGCGTATATCATATTTACTGTTTTCACCTGGGGAGGGAATTTCTTCTGTCCTCCTGTGTTCGGCGGTCAGGGCTCCTCGTCGTCGTCGCTATGTAGCCCTTTTTCCTTGTTTTCGGCATTCAACTTGCTGGCCTGTTTAAACACCCAGCATTCCCTGTTGGTGTGGTTGGCTGGTTTATCGGGGGTGCCGTGAATTTGACATGAGCGATCGAGTATGCGGTCCAAACTAGACGAGCCCAGACTGTTTCTTTTGAATGGCTTTTTCCGCTGTCCGGATTTAAAGCCTCTAAATCTGGCATTGACTGTCGTGTTTTTGGCATTGTCGCCACTGTTGCGATGCTTGTGTCTATTTCATCGTGGCTTGTTGTTGATGTCCCTGGCGTCTGAATCGCCTGAGTTTTTGGGTGTGATGTTGCTACGAGCTAGCCAGCTGTCCTCGCCCACGCAAAAGCGGGCCATGAGTGTCATGAGGGATGCCATGGATTTTGGCTTCTCTTGGCCGAGGTGTCGGGCGAGCCATTCGTCATGGATGTTATGCTTGAAGGCTGCTAAGGCTTCGGCATCCGGACAGTTGACAATTTGGTTCTTTTTGGTTATGAACCGAGTCTAGAAATTCCTGGATGACTCTCCGGGCTGTTGGGTTATGTGACTTAAGTCATCAGCATCTGGTGGTCGCACGTAAGTGCCCTAGAAGTTATCAAGGAACGCGTCTTCCAGATCCTTCCAACTGCCAATGGAGCTCGCTGGCAGGCTATTCAGCCAATTCCGAGCCAGTCCTTTGAGCTTAAGTGGTAGGTACTTCATGGCATGTAAGTCATCGCCGTGGGCCATGTGAATGTGGAGAAGAAAATCTTCGATCCATACCGCAGGGTCTGTTGTGCCATCATATGATTCAATGTTTATGGGTTTAAACCCTTCTGGGAATTCATGATCCGTAACTTCATCAGTGAAGCATAGGGGGTGTGCGGCGCCTCTATGCCGGGCTACATCCCGACGTAGTTCAAATAAATCCGGTCTATTGTATTCGGCCTAGCCGGACTTTGGTTTATTGTATCCTGCGTGACGGTCATCATTATGTCTTGTGGCGCGCCCTCGTGATCCGTAGATCGATCTTGACTGTCCTGCTTTGTTTTCCAATACATCTTGCAGGTCCTTCGTGTAGCCCCGGGCCTTAGTATTTTCGATTGGCGACGGGGTGCGTCTGGACTTCGGGCTGGTACGCCGCTTTGTCACGTCCACGGGGTGGCCGGTCAGCTGCATCATGCACTGGTAGCGTGGGGTTTAAAGCCTCCTCCTCGAGTTGAGGTAGCAGCCAGCGCTTTGTGTAGCTTTTGCTAGGGCGCTCGAGTCCATATTCCTCGGCAGCCAGAACATCGGTCCATCTGTTAGTTAGCAGATCTTGATCGGCTTGAAGTTGTTGCTACTTTTTCTTCAGGCTTTTTGCAGTGGCTATAAGCCGGCGTTTGAAGCGCTCCTGCTCGACGGGATCCTCAGGCATGATGAATTCTTCGTCGCCAAGGCTCACTTCGTCTTCGGAGAGAGGCATGTAATTATCGTCCTCTGATTCTCCATCTCTTGCTTGTTCTTTATGGCCAACTTGCCCATCCTCTTACTCGGCCTGCTCGAAGCTTGGCTGGGCAAGATTGTTTTCATCTCCGGCACCATCCGGATTGTTATCTCTTGTGCTAATATTGCTATTTTTGCTATGGTGGGGCTTGGAGCGGCGCCTATGATGCCGGTGCCTAGATTGCTTCTCCACGGGGTTATCCTCTTTTGCCTCATCGCCATTGCTTTCTTTGGGGGTGTCCACCATATATATATCGTATGATGAGGTGGTTGTCCAGCGCCCTATAGGCGGTGGTTCCTGTTCTTCTCCTGCATCGTCGTCCATACCGTCGATGTCTTCAGAGTTGAAGTCAAGCACGTCGGTTAAGTCATTGATACGTCTCCAACGTATCTATAATTTATGAAGCATTCATGCTATTTTATTATCTGTTTTGAATGATTATGGGCTTTATTATACACTTTTATATTACTTTTGGGACTAACCTATTAACCGGAGGCCCAGCCCATATTGTTGTTTTATTGCCTGTTTCAGTATTTTGAAGAAAAGGAATATCAAACGGAGTCCAAACGGAATGAAACCTTCGTGAGCGTGATTTTTGGAAAGGATGTGATCCGCGAGACTTGGAGTTCAAGCCAGGGAAGGTTCGAGGAAGCCAGGAGATAGGAGGGCGCGCCCACCCCCCTGGGTGCGTCCCTCTGTCTCCTGGGCCACTCGAGGCTCCCCCGACCGACTTCTTTTGCCTATATAAGTCCACGTACCCTAAAAACATTGAATACAAAGATAGATCGGGAGTTCCGCTGCCGCAAGCCTGTGTAGCCACCAAAAACCTCTCGGGGGCCCGTTCCGGCACCCTGTCGGAGGGGGAATCCATCACCGGTGGCCATCTTCATCATCCCGGCGCTCTCCATGACGAGCAGGGAGTAGTTCACCCCCGGGGTTGAGGGTATGTACCAGTAGCTATGTATTTGATCTCTCTCTCTCTCTCTCTCTCTTGTGTTCTATCTATTGCACGATCTTGATGTATCGCGAGCTTTGCTATTATAGTTGGATCTTATGATGTTTCTCCCCCTCTACTCTCTTGTAATGGGTTGAGTTTTCCCTTTGAAGTTATCTTATCGGATAGAGTCTTTAAGGATTTGAGCACACTTGATGTATGTCTTGCTGTGTTTATCTGTGGTGACAATGGGATATCACGTGATCCACTTGATGTATGTTTTGGTGATCAACTTGTGGGTTTCGCCCATGAACCTATGCATAGGGGTTGGCACACGTTTTCGTCTTGACACTCTAGTAGAAACTTTGGGGCACTCTTTGAAGAACTTTGTGATGGTTGGATAGATGAATTTGAGATTATGTGATGCATATCGTATAATCATGGCCATGGATACTTGAGGTGACAATGGAGTATCTAGGTGACATTAGTGTTTTGGTTGATTTCTGTCTTAAGGTGTTATTCTAGTACGAACTCCTGAATAGATCGATCCGAAAGAATAACTTTGAGGTGGTTTCGTACCCTACCATAATCTCTTCGTTTGTTCTCCGCTATTAGTGGCTTTGGAGTGACTCTTTGTTGCATGTTGAGGGATTGTTATATGATCTATCTATGTTATTATTGTTGAGAGAACTTGCAATAGTGAAAGTATGAACACTATGCCTTGTTTCCTAGCATTGCAATACCGTTTACGCTCACTTTTGTCATTAGTTACCTTGCTGTTTTTATATTTTCAGATTACAAAAACCTTTATCTACTATCCATATTGCACTTGTATCACTATCTCTTCGCCGAACTAGTGCACCTATACAATTTACCATTGTATTGGGTGCGTTGGGGACACAAGAGACTCTTTGTCCTTTGGTTGCAGGGTTGCTTGAGAGAGACCATCTTCATCCTACACCTCCCACGGATTGATAAACCTTAGGTCATCCACTTGAGCGAAATTTGCTACTATCCTACAAACATGTGCACTTGCAGGCCCAACAACGTCTACAAGAAGAAGGTTGTGTAGTAGACATCAAGCTCTTTTCTGGCACCATTGCTGGGGAGGCTAGGTAAGCGGCACTCACACCCCGTCAACTAAGCTCTTTTCTAGCGCTGTTGCCGGGGAGGTGAGTGCTTGAAGGTATATCTTTAGATCTTGCAATCGTATCTTTTTGTTTCTTGTTTTATCACTAGTTTAGTTATAAAAGAAAATTACAAAAAAATGGATTTGAGTTTGTCTCATACGCTTCATCTTTTTAACATCTTTTGTGAGTATGATGAAAAGGAAAATTGTGCTCAAGTGCTAGAAGAAGAATTACATAGAATGCTTGGCATGAGATATGTGAATGATGAGCATGATTGCAATGTTGTTAGTATGAATTCCTTGAATATCCATGATGCTAATGATATGCAAAGCCACAAGCTTGGGGATGCTATGTTTGATGAAGATGACATTTTTTGTCCCCCAAGTTTTGATGAGCAAATTTATTATGATGAAATTATGCCTCCTATTTATGATGATTATATTGATGAAAGTGGGTTTGGAAGAGTGTCAACTTTAGGAAGTACTGATCCCACTATTTTGGAGGATGTTGAATCTTATTGTGATGAACATGAAAGTGGATTTGGAAGAGTGTCAACTTTATTTAGTGATGATTCCACTATTTCGGAAGAGGTTCCAATTGATTATGAGAACAAAGTTGCTATCTATGATGATTATTGTGATGACTTGTATGCTATTAGGAATAATGATAACCATGAAACTTGTCATCATGATTTTAGTTTTCAATTGGATTATGCCTCACATGATAATTATTTTGTTGAGTTTGCTCCCACTACTATTCATGAGAAGAATTTTGCTTATCTGGAGAATGGTAAATTTTCTATGCTTGTAGATCATGAAAATAATGCTTTAGGTGCTGGTTATATTGTTTAATTCATTCATGATGCTACTGAAAATTATTATGAGGGAGGAACATATTCTTGTAGGAATTGCAATAATGTCAAGTTTCCTCTCTATGTGCTTCAAGTTTTGAACTTATGCTTGTTTTGCCTTCCTATGCTAGTTGATTCTTGTTCCCATAAGTTGTTTGCTCACAAAATACCTATCCATAGGACGTGGGTTAGGCTTAAATGTTCTAGACATATGCATCATGATGCTCCCGTTATGTTTCAATTCTTATCTTTTATGTGAGCATCATTGTCATCATCATGCCTAGCTAGAAAGGCATTAAGGAAAAACTCTTGTTGGGAGACAACCAAATATTTATCCTTACTGATTTTTTGTGTTCACATGATTATGCTACTGTAGTAATCATGTTTTATAGCTTTTGTTTCAATAAAGTGCCAAGTAAGACCTTTAGGATAGCTTACGGTGATAAGTTGTGTAGATCCTGCTGAAAATCAGAAACTTTTGCACCTAGTAAATTAGTTTTTCTAATTCACAGACACGTGCTTATGATATGATTCTTTTTGCTCTTGATTGGTACCGAAATTTCTCAGGTCTTCCTAATTTCGTAGGATTTTTGGAGTTCCAGAAGTATACGTTTGATACAGATTACTACAGACTGTTCTGGTCTTGACAGATTCTGTTTTCTATGTGGTGTTTGCTTATTTTGATGAATCTATGAGTAGTATCGGATGGTATGAACCATAGATAAGTTTGAATACAGTAGATATTAAACCAATATGAATTTAGAATGAGTTCATTACAGTACCTAAGAGGTTGTTTTATTTTCTTATACTAACGGAGCTTACAAGTTTTCTGTTGAGTTTTGTGTTGTGGAGTTTTCAAGTTTTGGGTAAAGATTAGATGGACTATGGAATAAGGAGTGGCTAGAGCCTAAGCTTGGGGATGCCCAAGGCACCCCAAGGTAATATTCAAGGACAACCAAGAGCCTAAGCTTGGGGATGCCCCGGAAGGCATCCCCTCCTTCGTCTTTGTTCATCGGTAACTTTACTTGGAGCTATATTTTTATTCACCACATGATATGTGTTTTGCTTGGAGTCTCATTTTCTTTTATTAGTTTTGCTTGATGTTATTTAGAATAATGTTTTTCATCTTTATTTTCAATAAAAGTGTCAAGTATAGCCTTTACCATGCTTATTTTGCTAGTATACATGTTGTTGTTTAAAAACAGAAAGTTTACCGTTGTTGCAAAAAATCCCTACAAAAGTCAGAGAATGGTATAATGTTGAAACTTTTTGCATATTGAGCTCTGGTAAATATTCTAAAGCGTAGTATTTTTATCATAATTTTTGGAGTTATGTAAGTATGATGAATCTTGCATTCTCTACAGACTATACTGTTTTGGCAGATTGATGTTATGGTTGCATTGTTTGCATATGTTTGCTTGTTTAATGATTCTATTTGAGGATAGGAGTATTAAATATGCAGAGGCATTTAGTATGCAATGTTGAATAATAATTTTAGTGATTTGTTATAGTAGAAAATGATAAGGTTTTGCATTGGTTTACACTAACCTATCTCACGAGTTCTTGTTGAGTTTGTTGTGGATGAAGCTTTTGATAAAAAGAAGAGAAACCATGATATGAGAGGAATTAAGGAGACATAAAAGATCAAGCTTGGGGATGCCAAAGGCACCCCAAGATAATATTTCAAGAAGTGTCAAGCATCTAAGCTTGGGGATGCCCTGGTAGGCATCCCACCTTTCTTCTTCAACAAATATCGGTTAGTATCGGTTGAGCCTAAGTTTTTGCTTCTTCATATGAGTTGTGCTATCCTTGCAATGTCATTTTATTTTGTTCTGCTTGCTGTTTGAATACAATACCAAGATCTGAAATTCTTTAATGAGAGAGAGTCTTCACATAGTTAGATAATTATTTAGATACTCATTGACCTTCACTTATATCTTTTTGGAGTAGTTTGTCATTTACTCGTGTGCTTCACTTATATCCTATGAGTAAATGGTTGAATGAGTTAAATGTCACAAATCTAAAATTATATGTGTCTCATTTGCTTATCCCATGGGGAGTAATGACTTCACATCTAAGAAGTAGAGGTTGTAAATTTATTGAAGGTTAGCAAGCATTGTATTGGTCATTTGAACAATTTATGAAAGAATATTGAAGGAACAGAGATTTCACATATAAATATACTATCCTAGACATCTTTTATAATTGTGAGCACTCATTAAGTATGACATTGTCACGCCCAATATGCGACCCTATCCAAAAGGAACTCGAAGGTCCCACCAAGGATAGACCCGCATATTGAAACACTTTTGCAAGGTGGATATCATTACATCAACATTACATAATAGATGGGGATACATACATAAGGCATACAATGCCACAGCAATACAACATCACAATACATCAGAGCATCATCCGACTACGGATGAAACACAAACAGAAACTCAAACGACATCCACCCTGCTAGCCCAGGCTGCCGACCTGGAACCTATCCCCTGTTCGAAGAAGAAGCAGAAGAAGAACTCCAATACAAGAAAACATCGCTCTCGCGTCATGATCATCGCAAAACCTGTACTTGCAACTGTTGTTGTAGTAATCTGTGAGCCACAAGGACTCAGCAATCCCATTACCATGGGTATCAAGACTAGCAAAGCTTAACGGGAAAGGAAGGGGTAAAGTGGTGAGACTGCAACAGCGACTAAGCATATATGGTGGCTAACATACGCAAATAAGAGCGAGAAGAGAGCAAGCGGAACGGTCATCGACTAGCAATGATCAAGAAGTGATCCTGAACTCCTACTTACGTCAAACATAAACCAAAGACCGTGTTCACTTCCCGGACTCCGCCGAGAAGAGACCTTCACGGCTACACACATGGTTGATGCATTTTAATTCGGATCTGGTGTCAACTTATCTACAACCGGACATTAACAAATTCCCATCTGCCTATAACCGCAGGCACGGCTTTCGAAAGATTATACCCTGCAGGGGTGTCCCAACTTAGCCCATGATAAGCTCTCGCGATCAACGAAGGATATACCTTCTCCCAGGAAGACCCGATCAGACTCGGAATCCCGGTTTACAAGACATTTCGACAATGGTAAAACAAGACCAGCAAGACCACCCGATGCGCCAACAACCCTGATAGGAGCTGCACATATCTTGTTCTCAGGGCTATACCGGATGAACACTACATACAACTAAAACCAGACCTCGAGTTTCCCCGAGGTGGCGCTGCAAGTGGCTCTGGTTCGGACCAACACTTAGACAAGCACTGGCCCGGGGGGGCTAAAATAAAGATGACCCTCGGGTTGGTCGACCCAAGGGAAAGGTATAGGTGGTGGTGAGGCAAATGGTAAAACCAAGGTTGGGCCTTGCTGGAGGAGTTTTATTCAAATCGAACTCTCAAGGGGGTCCCATAAATCACCCGACCGCGTAAGGAACGCAAAATCCGGGAACATAACACCGGTATGACGGAAACTAGGGCGGCAAGAGTGGAACAAAACACCAGGCAAAAGGCCGAGTCTTCCACCCTTTACCAAGTATATAGATGCATTAATAATATAAGAGATATTGTGATATCCCAACCAAAATCCTGTCCACCATGGAGCAATCTTCAACTTCACCTGCAACTAGCAACACTATAAGAGGGCTGAGCAAAGCGGTAACATAGCCAAACAACGGTTTGCATAGGAAAGGTATCAAAGGTTAGAGGTTCATGGCAATTTGGGATGGCTTGATGAGCAAAAGTTAGGTAACGCAGCATAGCGATAGAACGAAGCAACTAGCATAGCAATGATAGTAGTGATATCCAGGGTAGCGGTCATCTTGCCTGAAATCCCGCAAGGAAGAAGAACGAGTCCATGAAGAAGATGAATCCACGAAGACGAACCAAGCGTAGACGAACGAATCCTCACGATCGCAACGAAACGGGAACTATCAAAAAGAAGCACACAACATGGTAAACACGCCACACATGAACAAGGCATGATGCACAAACAAGCATGATGCATGACAAAGCTACATGAGGCTACTCATGGAAAGAGATGATGCAAACAAGAGCAACACATCAAGGCAAGTTTAAATGAGGGCGGGAACAACATATAACAAATCCGGTACATCCTCATATGCATATTTCTAAATTGGTCCAGATCTGAATAAACCTTATTTTCAAGTTGTTAAACAGCAAGTTAAGATGCACAAAGATGATCTACACGAGATTCTAGTCAAGTTACATATAAAGTTCATTTAGTTCGGAGCTACGGCCTAGAAGATATGAGCAACACAAGTTAAACATGGCATTGATGCAAAATGCATACAAACATCAAGCAAACACACTAAAACAAGGATGCAACATGATAATATGAAACTACATGCAATTATAAGCAAGTTTCATATAGAGCACACTCAAAACGGAGCAACGGTTCAACACACACACATGAAACAAGTTATAGCACCAATCTGTCCAAAACAGTAACTAGGCATATTGCAAGCATCAAAACAACATGCTACAGCACCCCAACATGAGAACAAAAGGCATGGACATGATGTACAGGTAAAGCATAACAAAACATGAACACTGAGCTATCTCCAGAAATCACTAGAACATGCTCAAACACACATGGTAAGATTGCAAGTTATAACAATTTTAGACTTTGCAGAAAATAACATCGGGTTGCAATGTTTAGAGCTATCAAACAACATGTTACAGGAACTTATCATGGCAAACAAAGGCATGGCATGAATCTACTAATTGCATAGATCAAAAGTCCCTTACTGACCATAAGCCAAAAAGGATCAGAAAATATGATGGCACCCATGTAAACATAGCAAGTTATAATACAGATTCAAACATGGCAGAAACAGAATTATGAAGGCATGTAGATGAGCTTGTGCAACTCACTACAGAGCATTACATGGCATGGCAAGGCAACCAACAGTAAGAAGGCATGTTTGTGAAGCTAAGCATGGCAATAGCAAGTCCATAGCATGCAAGGATCAACTATAGCAACCTTGGCAAAATTGAGTTACATGTAAACAATCTGCCAGAAAACATTTTGAAGCAAAAGTAGAGCACTAAAATGACATGCTAGACTACTCCATAATTGTAAACAAGGGCATGAATGGATAGAAAATAACCACATGTTCAAAACATCCTTACTGAAGTATCTCAAAATATGCATGGATCTCTCTGTAGCATCAAGTTTACATGGCATCAAAATAACAGCAGAACATGGACTAAAATCAGTAACATCACGATGCCTAGTTTGCATGCTTGTGCTAGTCACCACATTGATCACAAAAATACATGGTAAGCACCTCTGTAAATAAGACATGGCATAGTTCAAAACACATGAAGAGATCAACCTCATAGGATGCACACATCAATCATGGCAAAAATGACAAATGAGCTCGTTCTGTTAACAGACAGCAGAAAACATTATGAAGCACTCTTGCAACGATGATTCAGGCATCAAGATGAGCTCAAATGAATATGATGCAATGGAATGAAATGATGTACTCGTTGAGACGAACAATTTGACATATTACACGCACGAAACGGAGCTACGGATGCAGAGATATGATGCGTCGAACATGGCATGAAAATTACACAGATCTGGGACAGACGAAAACAGAGGGGGGAAAGTCAACCTCGGGATTTCGGATCCAGATCCGGGGCACGGACGGAGAGTTTCGTCGGAGACAGGGCGGCGGCTCACCGGAGTGGCCGGGCAGCGGAGGGGCACGGAGAGGAGGCCGGCGAGGGGAGCCGAGGAGGCGCGGGCCAGGGCCTGGCGGCGACGCCCTCGGGGCATGGCGGCGGCGGACGGGGAGGCTGGGCGGCTCGCTGGCCAGCTGGCGGCGAGGGGCGGCGGAGGCGGGAGGCGCCGGCGAGGGTCGAGGCGGCGGAGGCGGCGCCGGCCTGCGGTGGGGAGCGCGCGGGGGCGCGGGTCGGCGAGCGCGGCGGCCAGCGGAGCGAGGCGAGGCGCGGACCGGACGGGGCGCGGGATCCGGCGGCGTGGGCCCGTGCGGCGCGGGCCCGGGCGGCGCGGGAGCCGGGCCCAGTCGCGGGCTGCAGCGGTGGCGGCTTCGGGCCGGGAGGGCCCCGGACGGGCTCTCCGGGCCGGCGGCGGGGGCGGCACGGCAGGCGAGTGGCGGCGCGCCACGTGCCGGCGGCGGGGCGACCCGGACTTGTCCGGCTGCGGCCGGATGTGTCCGATGCGGGCGGGGACGAATCTGCTAGGGTTAGGGGGGAAATGATCCGGAATTTCGGGGGAGAGGGCATATTTATAGTTTCTGGGAGCTAGGAGAGTCCAAATGAGGAGCGGTTTTCGGCCACGCGATCGTGATCGAACGACCGAGAGGATGGAGGGGAGTTAGATGGGTTTTGGGCCAGTTTGGAAGGGGTGTTGGGCTGCAAAGAGAGAGGGGGGTTTCGGGCTACGCGGATAACCGTTGGAGTATCAAACGAACTCCAAATGGCACGAAACTTGACAGGTGGTCTACCGGTGGTATACCAAGGCCGCTTGGCAAACCTCGGGCCATTCCGAGAAAGTTTAACACCCGCTCACAACGAGAGACAAAAGGGGAACGCCGGAGGGCATAGGAGTGCCGGATTGCAAAACAGACAACGGGGAAAAGGATCAGATGCATGAGATGAACACGTATGCAAAATGAAATGCACAAGATGACATGATAAAATGCAACATGCAAGCAAATGACATGGCAACTACGGCGAATAACTGGCAGACACCTGGTGCATCGGATCCGGGGCGTTACAGACATGCTAAAGAGTTGATGTTGGACAAGGAAGACAATGTAATGGGTTATGTTTTCTCACATCTCAGTTAAAGTATATTGTCATGGATCATTCAAACATGTTGAGCTTGCCTTTCCCCCTCATGCTAGCCAAATTCCTTGCACCAAGTAGAGATACTACTTGTGCTTCCAAATATCCTTAAACCCAGTTTTGCCATGAGAGTCCACTATACCTACCTATGGATTGAGTAAGATCCTTCAAGTAAGTTGTCATCGGTGCAAGAAATAAAAATTTCTCTCTAAATATGTATGACTTATTAGTGCAGAGAAAATAAGCTTTATACGATCTTGTTATGGAAGCAATAAAAGCGACGGACTGCATAATAAAGGTCCATATACAAGTGGCAATATAAAGTGACGTTCTTTTGCACTAAGATTTTGTGCATCCAACCATAAAAGCGCATGACAACCTCTACTTCCCTCTGCGAAGGGCCTATCTATTACTTTATGTCTTTTACTTTATGCAAGAGTCAAGGTGATCTTCACCTTTCCATTTTTCATTTTATCCTTTGGCAAGCACCTCGTGTTGGAAAGATCCTGATATATATATATATCCAATTGTATGTAAGTTAGCATGAACTATTACTGTTGACCTCACCCAAAGGTGAATACGTTGGGAGGCAACACTATAAGCCCCTATCTTTCTCAGTGTTCGATTAAAACTCCATAACCATTAGTATTGCGGGAGTGTTAGCAATTGTGGAAGACTATATGATAGTTGAGTATGTGAAATTTGCTAAATCGAAGCCCTGACATAGACCCTTCCTGGAAATAAGATGAATTGCAATTGTTTGATGACTGAGAAAATAGTTTGCTAGTTTTTAAGGAAGTTTATGGTGTATGCTTTAACATGTCAATAGTTTGTTACTTGATCGTGAGAAGTTTTATGAGATGAACTACTGTTATGACATATAATCATGCTAGAAAAGGTGATTGAAATTATCATTGATCAAACTTGTGCACCTTCTAGCATTCACACTTCATAAATTCTTTCTTTATCATTTACCTACTCGAGGACGAGTAGGAATTAAGCTTGGGGATGCTGATACGTCTCCAACGTATCTATAATTTATGAAGCATTCATGCTATTTTATTATCTATTTTGAATGATTATGGGCTTTATTATACACTTTTATATTACTTTTGGGACTAACCTATTAACCGGAGGCCCAGCCCATATTGTTGTTTTATTGTCTGTTTCAGTATTTCGAAGAAAAGGAATATCAAACAAAGTCCAAACGGAATGAAACCTTTGGGACCATGATTTTTGGAAAGGATGTGATCTGGGAGACTTGGAGTTCAAGCCAGGGAAGGTTCGAGGAAGCCAGGAGATAGGAGGGCGCGCCCACCCCCCTAGGTGCGCCCCCTGTCTCCTGGGCACCTCGAGGCTCCCCCGACCGACTTCTTTCACCTATATAAGTCCATGTACCCTAAAAACATCCAATACGAAGATAGATCGGGAGTTCCGCTGCCGCAAGCCTCTGTAGCCACCAAAAACCTCTCGGGAGCCTGTTCCGGCACCCTACCGGAGGGGGAATCCATCACCGGTGGCCATCTTCATCATCCCAGCACTCTCCATGACGAGGAGGGAGTAGTTCACCCACGGGGCTGAGGGTATGTACCAGCAGCTATGTGTTTGATCTCTCTCTCTCTCTCTCTCGTGTTCTCTCTATTATAGTTGGATCTTATGATGTTTCTCCCCCTCTACTCTCTTGTAATGGATTGACTTTTCCCTTTGAAGTTATCTTATCGGATAGAGTCTTTAAGGATTTGAGAACACTTGATATATGTCTTGCTGTGTTTATCTGTGGTGATAATGGGATATCACGTGATCCACTTGATGTATGTTTTGGTGATCAACTTGTGGGTTCCGCCCATGAACCTATGCATAGGGGTTGGCACACGTTTTCGTCTTGACTCTCCGATAGAATCTTTGGGGCACTCTTTGAAGTACTTTGTGATGGTTGGATAGATGAATTTGAGATTGTGTGATGCATATCGTATAATCATGGCCACGGATACTTGAGGTGACAATGGAGTATCTAGGTGACATTAGGGTTTTGGTTGATTTCTGTCTTAAGGTGTTATTCTAGTACGAACTCTTGAATAGATCGATCCGAAAGAATAACTTTGAGGTGGTTTCATACCCTACCATAATCTCTCTGTTTGTTCTCCGCTATTAGTGGCTTTGGAGTGACTCTTTGTTGCATGTTGATGGACTGTTATATGAACTATCTATGTTATTATTGCTGAGAGAACTTGCACTAGTGAAAGTATGAACCCTATGCCTTGTTTCCTAGCATTGCAATACCGTTTACGCTCACTTTTATCATTAGTTACCTTGCTGTTTTTATATTTTCAGATTACAAAAACCTTTATCTACTATCCATATTGCACTTGTATCACTATTTCTTCGCTGAACTCGTGCACCTATACGATTTACCATTGTATTGGGTGTGTTGGGGACACAAGAGACTCTTTGTTATTTGGTTGCAGGTGTGCTTGAGAGAGACCATCTTCATCCTACGCCTACCACGGATTGATAAACCTTAGGTCATCCACTTGAGGGAAATTTGCTACTGTCCTACAAACCTGTGCACTTGCAGGCCCAACAACGTCTGCAAGAAGAAGGTTGTGTAGTAGACATCAAGCTCTTTTCTGGCACCATTGCTGGGGAGGCTAGGTAAGCGGCACTCACACCCCGTCAACTAAGCTCTTTTCTAGCGCTGTTGCCGAGGAGGTAAGTGCTTGAAGGTATATCTTTAGATCTTGCAATCGGATCTTTTTGTTTCTTGTTTTATCACTAGTTTATTTATAAAAGAAAATTACAAAAAAATGGATTTGAGCTTGTCTCATACGCTTCATCTTTTTAACATCTTTCGTGAGTATGATGAAAAGGAAAATTGTGCTCAAGTGCTAGAAGAAGAATTACATAGAATGCTTGGCATGAAATATGTGAATGATGAGCATGATTGCAATGTTGTTAGTATGAATTCCTTGAATATCCATGATTCTAATGATATGCAAAGCCACAAGCTTGGGGATGCTATGTTTGATGAAGATGACATTTTTTGTCCCCCAAGTTTTGATGAGCAAATTTATTATGATGAAATTATGCCTCCTATTTATGATGATTATATTGATGAAATTTGGTTTGGAAGAGTGTCAACTTTAGGAAGTACTGATCCCACTATTTTGGAGGATGTTGAATCTTATTGTGATGAACATGAAAGTGGATTTGGAAGAGTGTCAACTTTATTTAGTGATGATTCCACTATTTCGGAAGAGGTTCCAATTGATTATGAGAACAAAGTTGCTATCTATGATGATTATTGTGATGACTTGTATGCTATTAGGAATAATGATAACCATGAAACTTGTCATCATGATTTTAGTTTTCAATTGGATTATGCCTCACATGATAATTATTTTGTTGAGTTTGCTCCCACTACTATTCATGAGAAGAATTTTGCTTATCTGGAGAATGGTAAATTTTCTATGCTTGTAGATCATGAAAATAATGCTTTAGGTGCTGGTTATATTGTTTAATTCATTCATGATGCTACTGAAAATTATTATGAGGGAGGAACATATTCTTGTAGGAATTGCAATAATGTCAAGTTTCCTCTCTATGTGCTTCAAGTTTTGAACTTATGCTTGTTTTGCCTTCCTATGCTAGTTGATTCTTGTTCCCATAAGTTGTTTGCTCACAAAATACCTATGCATAGGACGTGGGTTAGGCTTAAATGTTCTAGACATATGCATCATGATGCTCCCATTATGTTTCAATTCTTATCTTTTATGTGAGCATCATTGTCATCATCATGCCTAGCTAGAAAGGCATTAAGGAAAAACTCTTGTTGGGAGACAACCCAATATTTATCCTTACTGATTTTTTGTGTTCACATGATTATGCTACTGTAGTAATCATGTTTTATAGCTTTTGTTTCAATAAAGTGCCAAGTAAGACCTTTAGGATAGCTTACGGTGATAAGTTGTGTTAATCCTGCTGAAAATCAGAAACTTTTGCACCCAGTAAATTAGTTTTTATAATTCACAGACACGTGCTTATGATATGATTCTTTTTGATCTTGATTGGTACCGAAATTTCTCAGGTGTTCCTAATTTCGTAGGATTTTTGGAGTTCCAGAAGTATACGTTTGATACAGATTACTACAGACTGTTCTGTTTTTGACAGATTCTGTTTTCTATGCGGTGTTTGCTTATTTTGATGAATCTATGAGTAGTATCGGATGGTATGGACCATAGATAAGTTTGAATACAGTAGATATTAAACCAATATGAATTTAGAATGAGTTCATTACAGTACCTAAGAGGTTGTTTTATTTTCTTATACTAACGGAGCTTACAAGTTTTCTATTGAGTTTTGTGTTGTGGAGTTTTCAAGTTTTGGGTAAAGATTAGATGGACTATGGAATAAGGAGTGGCTAGAGCCTAAGCTTGGGGATGCCCAAGGCATCCCAAGGTAATATTCAAGGACAACCAAGAGCCTAAGCTTGGGGATGCCCCGGAAGGCATCCCCTCCTTCGTCTTTGTTCATCGGTAACTTTACTTGGAGCTATATTTTTATTCACCACATGATATGTGTTTTGCTTGGAGTGTCATTTTCTTTTGTTAGTTTTGCTTGATGTTATTTAGAATAATGTTTTTCATCTTTATTTTCAATAAAAATGTCAAGTATAGCCTTTACCATGCTTATTTTGCTAGTATACATGTTGTTGTTTAAAAACAGAAAGTTTACCGTTGTTGCAAAAAAATCCCTACAAAAGTCAGAGAATGGTATAATGTTGAAACTTTTTGCATATTGAGCTCTGGTAAATATTCTAAAGCGTAGTATTTTTATCATAATTTTTGGAGTTATGTAAGTATGATGAATCTTGCATTCTCTACAGACTATACTGTTTTGGCAGATTGATGTTATGGTTGCATTGTTTGCATATGTTTGCTTGTTTAATGATTCTATTTGAGGATAGGAGTATTAAATATGCAGAGGCATTTAGTATGCAATGTTGAATAATAATTTTAGTGATTTGTTATAGTAGAAAATGATAAGGTTTTGCATTGGTTTACACTAACCTATCTCACGAGTTCTTGTTGAGTTTGTTGTGGATGAAGCTTTTGATAAAAAGAAGAGAAACCATGATATGAGAGGAATTAAGGAGACATAAAAGGTCAAGCTTGGGGATGCCAAAGGCACCCCAAGATGATATTTCAAGAAGTGTCAAGCATCTAAGCTTGGGGATGCCCCGGTAGGCATCCCACCTTTCTTCTTCAACAAATATCGGTTAGTATCGGTTGAGCCTAAGTTTTTGCTTCTTCACATGAGTTGTGCTATCCTTGCAATGTCATTTTATTTTGTTCTGCTTGTTGTTTGAATACAATACCAAGATCTGAAATTCTTTAATGAGAGAGAGTCTTCACATAGTTAGATAATTATTTAGATACTCATTGACCTTCACTTATATCTTTTTGGAGTAGTTTGTCATTTACTCGTGTGCTTCACTTATATCCTATGAGTAAATGGTTGAATGAGTTAAATGTCACAAATCTGAAATTATATGTGTCTCATTTACTTATCCCATGGGGAGTAATGACTTCACATCTAAGAAGTAGAGGTTGTAAATTTATTGAAGGTTAGCAAGCATTGTATTGGTCATTTGAACAATTTATGAAAGAATATTGAAGGAACAGATATTTCACATATAAATATACTATCCTAGACATCTTTTATAATTGTGAGCACTCATTAAGTATGACATTGTCACGCCCAATATGCGACCCTATCCAAAAGGAACTCGAAGGTCCCACCAAGGATAGACCCGCATATTGAAACGCTTTTGCAAGGTGGATATCATTACATCAACATTACATAATAGATGGGGATACATACATAAGGCATACAATGCCACACGAATACAACATCACAATACATCAGAGCATCATCCGACTACGGATGAAACACAAACAGAAACTCAAACGACATCCACCCTGCTAGCCCAGGCTGCCGACCTGGAACCTATCCCCTGTTCGAAGAAGAAGCAGAAGAAGAACTCCAATACAAGAAAACATCGCTCTCGCGTCATGATCATCGCAAAACCTGTACTTGCAACTGTTGTTGTAGTAATCTGTGAGCCACAAGGACTCAGCAATCCCATTACCATGGGTATCAAGACTAGCAAAGCTTAACGGGAAAGGAAGGGGTAAAGTGGTGAGACTGCAACAGCGACTAAGCATATATGGTGGCTAACATACGCAAATAAGAGCGAGAAGAGAGCAAGCGGAACGGTCGTCGACTAGCAATGATCAAGAAGTGATCCTGAACTCCTACTTACGTCAAACATAAACCAAAGACCGTGTTCACTTCCCGGACTCCGCCGAGAAGAGACCATCACGGCTACAGACACGGTTGATGCATTTTAATTCGGATCTGGTGTCAACTTATCTACAACCGGACATTAACAAATTCCCATCTGCCTATAACCGCAGGCACAGCTTTCGAAAGATTATACCCTGCAGGGGTGTCCCAACTTAGCCCATGATAAGCTCTCGCGATCAACGAAGGATATACCTTCTCCCAGGAAGACCCGATCAGACTCGGAATCCCGGTTTACAAGACATTTCGACAATGGTAAAACAAGACCAGCAAGACCGCCCGATGCGCCAACAACCCTGATAGGAGCTGCACATATCTTGTTCTCAGGGCTATACCGGATGAACACTACGTACAACTAAAACCAGACCTCGAGTTTCCCCGAGGTGGCGCTGCAAGTGGCTCTGGTTCGGACCAACACTTAGACAAGCACTGGCCCGGGGGGGCTAAAATAAAGATGACCCTCGGGTTGGTCGACCCAAGGGAAAGGTATAGGTGGTGGTGAGGCAAATGGTAAAACCAAGGTTGGGCCTTGCTGGAGGAGTTTTATTCAAAGAGAACTCTCAAGGGGGTCCCATAAATCACCCGACCGCGTAAGGAACGCAAAATCCGGGAACATAACACCGGTATGACGAAAACTAGGGTGGCAAGAGTGGAACAAAACACCAGGCAAAAGGCCGAGTCTTCCACCCTTTACCAAGTATATAGATGCATTAATAATATAAGAGATATTGTGATATCCCAACCAAAATCATGTCCACCATGGAGCAATCTTCAACTTCACCTGCAACTAGCAACACTATAAGAGGGCTGAGCAAAGCGGTAACATAGCCAAACAACGGTTTGCATAGGAAAGGTATCAAAGGTTAGAGGTTCATGGCAATTTGGGATGGCTTGATGAGAAAAAGATAGGTAACGCAGCATAGCGATAGAACGAAGCAACTAGCATAGCAATGATAGTAGTGATATCCAGGGTAGCGGTCATCTTGCCTGAAATCCCGCAAGGAAGAAGAACGAGTCCATGAGGAAGATGAATCCACGAAGACGAACCAAGTGTAGACGAACGAATCCTCACGATCGCAACGAAACGGGAACTATCAAAAAGAAGCACACAACATGGTAAACACGCCACACATGAACAAGGCATGATGCACAAACAAGCATGATGCATGACAAAGCTACATGAGGCTACTCATAGAAAGAGATGATGCAAACAAGAGCAACACATCAAGGCAAGTTTAAATGAGGGCGGGAACAACATATAACAAATCCGGTACATCCTCATATGCATATTTCTAAATTGGTCCAGATCTGAATAAACCTTATTTTCAAGTTGTTAAACAGCAAGTTAAGATGCACAAAGATGATCTACACGAGATTCTAGTCAAGTTACATATAAAGTTCATTTAGTTCGGAGCTACGGCCTAGAAGATATGAGCAACACAAGTTAAACATGGCATTGATGCAAAGTGCATACAAACATCAAGCAAACACACTAAAACAAGGATGCAACATGATAATATGAAACTACATGCAATTATAAGCAAGTTTCATATAGAGCACACTCAAAACGGAGCAACGGTTCAACACACACACATGAAACAAGTTATAGCACCAATCTGTCCAAAACAGTAACTAGGCATATTGCAAGCATCAAAACAACATGCTACAGCACCCCAACATGAGAACAAAAGGCATGGACATGATGTACAGGTAAAGCATAACAAAACATGAACACTGAGCTATCTCTAGAAATCACTAGAACATGCTCAAACACACATGGTAAGATTGCAAGTTATAACAATTTTAGACTTTGCAGAAAATAACATCAGGTTGCAATGTTTAGAGCTATCAAACAACATGTTACAGGAACTTATCATGGCAAACAAAGTCATGGCATGAATCTACTAATTGCATAGATCAAAAGTCCCTTACTGACCATAAGCCAAAAAGGATCAGAAAATATGATGGCACCCATGTAAACATAGCAAGTTATAATACAGATTCAAACATGGCAGAAACAGAATTATGAAGGCATGTAGATGAGCTTGTGCAACTCACTACAGAGCATTACATGGCATGGCAAGGCAACCAACAGTAAGAAGGCATGTTTGTGAAGCTAAGCATGGCAATAGCAAGTCCATAGCATGCAAGGATCAACTATAGCAACCTTGGCAAAATTGAGTAACATGTAAACAATCTGCCAGGAAACATTTTGAAGCAAAAGTAGAGCACTAAAATGACATGCTAGACTACTCCATAATTGTAAACAAGGGCATGAATGGATAGAAAATAACCACATGTTCAAAACATCCTTACTGAAGTATCTCAAAATATGCATGGATCTCTCTGTAGCATCAAGTTTACATGGCATCAAAATAACAGCAGAACATGGACTAAAATCAGTAACATCACGATGCCTAGTTTGCATGCTTGTGCTAGTCACCACATTGATCACAAAAATACATGGTAAGCACCTCTGTAAAGAAGACATGGCATAGTTCAAAACACATGAAGAGATCAACCTCGTAGGATGCACACATCAATCATGGCAAAAATGACAAATGAGCTCGTTCTGTTAACAGACAGCAGAAAACATTATGAAGCACTCTTGCAACGATGATTCAGGCATCAAGATGAGCTCAAATGAATATGATGCAATGGAATGAAATGGTGTACTCGTTGAGACGAACAATTTGACATATTACACGCACGAAACGGAGCTACGGATGCAGAGATATGATGCGTCGAACATGGCATGAAAATTACACAGATCTGGGACAGACGAAAACAGAGGGGGGAAAGTCAACCTCCGGATTTCGGATCCAGATCCGGGGCACGGACGGAGAGGTTCGTCGGAGACAGGGCGGCGGCTCACCGGAGTGGCCGGGCAGCGGAGGGGCACGGAGAGGAGGCCGGCGAGGGGAGCCGAGGAGGCGCGGGCCAGGGCCTGGCGGCGACGCCCTCGGGGCATGGCGGCGGCGGATGGGGAGGCTGGGCGGCTCGCTGGCCAGCTGGCGGCGAGGGGCGGCGGAGGCGGGAGGCGCCGGCGAGGGTCGAGGTGGCGGAGGCGGCGCCGGCCTGCGGTGGGGAGCGCGCGGGGGCGCGGGTCGGCGAGCGCGGCGGCCAGCGGAGCGAGGCGAGGCGCGGACCAGACGGGGCGCGGGATCCGGCGACGTGGGCCCGGGCGGCGCGGGCCCGGGCAGCGCGGGAGCCGGGCCCAGTCGCGGGCTGCAGCGGCGGCGGCTTCGGGCCGGGAGGGCCCCGGACGGGCTCTCCGGGCCGGCGGCGGGGGCGGCGCGGCAGGCGAGTGGCGGCGCGCCACGTGCCGGCGGCGGGGCGACCCGGACGTGTCCGGCTGCGGCCGGATGTGTCCGATGCCGGCGGGGACGAATCTGCTAGGGTTAGGGGGGAAATGATCCGGAATTTCAGGGGAGAGGGCATATTTATAGTTTCTGGGAGCTAGGAGAGTCCAAATGAGGAGCGGTTTTCGGCCACGCGATCGTGATCGAACGACCGAGAGCATGGAGGGGAGTTAGATGGGTTTTGGGCCAGTTTGGAAGGGGTGTTGGGCTGCAAAGAGAGAGGGGGGTTTCGGGCTACGCGGATAACCGTTGGAGTATCAAACGAACTCCAAATGGCACGAAACTTGACAGGTGGTCTACCGGTGGTATACCAAGGCCGCTTGGCAAACCTCGGGCCATTCCGAGAAAGTTTAACACCCGCTCACAACGAGAGACAAAAGGGGAACGCCGGAGGGCATAGGAGTGCCGGATTGCAAAACAGACAACGGGGAAAAGGCTAAGATGCATGAGATGAACATGTATGCAAAATGAAATGCACAAGATGACATGATAAAATGCAACATGCAAGCAAATGACATGGCAACTACGGCGAATAACTGGCAGACACCTGGCGCATCGGATCCGGGGCGTTACTGACATGCTAAAGAGTTGATGTTGGACAAGGAAGACAATGTAATGGGTTATGTTTTCTCACATCTCAGTTAAAGTATATTGTCATGGATCATTCAAACATGTTGAGCTTGCCTTTCCCCCTCATGCTAGCCAAATTCCTTGCACCAAGTAGAGATACTACTTGTGCTTCCAAATATCCTTAAACCCAGTTTTGCCATGAGAGTCCACTATACCTACCTATGGATTGAGTAAGATCCTTCAAGTAAGTTGTCATCGGTGCAAGAAATAAAAATTTCTCTCTAAATATGTATGACTTATTAGTGCAGAGAAAATAAGCTTTATACGATCTTGTTATGGAAGCAATAAAAGCGACGGACTGCATAATAAAGGTCCATATACAAGTGGCAATATAAAGTGACGTTCTTTTGCACTAAGATTTTGTGCATCCAACCATAAAAGCGCATGACAACCTCTACTTCCCTCTGCGAAGGGCCTATCTATTACTTTATGTCTTTTACTTTATGCAAGAGTCAAGGTGATCTTCACCTTTCCATTTTTCATTTTATCCTTTGGCAAGCACCTCGTGTTGGAAAGATCCTGATATATATATATATCCAATTGTATGTAAGTTAGCATGAACTATTACTGTTGACCTCACCCAAAGGTGAATACGTTGGGAGGCAACACTATAAGCCCCTATCTTTCTCAGTGTTCGATTAAAACTCCATAACCATTAGTATTGCGGGAGTGTTAGCAATTGTGGAAGACTATATGATAGTTGAGTATGTGAAATTTGCTAAATCGAAGCCCTGACATAGACCCTTCCTGGAAATAAGATGAATTGCAATTGTTTGATGACTGAGAAAATAGTTTGCTAGTTTTTAAGAAAGTTTATGGTGTATGCTTTAACATGTCAATAGTTTGTTACTTGATCGTGAGAAGTTTTATGAGATGAACTACTGTTATGACATATAATCATGCTAGAAAAGGTGATTGAAATTATCATTGATCAAACTTGTGCACCTTCTAGCATTCACACTTCATAAATTCTTTCTTTATCATTTACCTACTCGAGGACGAGTAGGAATTAAGCTTGGGGATGCTGATACGTCTCCAACGTATCTATAATTTATGAAGCATTCATGCTATTTTATTATCTGTTTTGAATGATTACGGGCTTTATTATACACTTTTATATTACTTTTGGGACTAACCTATTAACCGGAGGCCCAGCCCATATTGTTGTTTTATTGTCTGTTTCAGTATTTCGAAGAAAAGGAATATCAAACATAGTCCAAACGGAATGAAACCTTTGGGACCATGATTTTTGGAAAGTATGTGATCTGGGAGACTTGGAGTTCAAGCCAGGGAAGGTTCGAGGAAGCCAGGAGATAGGAGGGCGCGCCCACCCCCCTGGGTGCGCCCCCTGTCTCCTGGGCACCTCGAGGCTCCCCCGACCGACTTCTTTCTCCTATATAAGTCCATGTACCCTAAAAACATCCAATACGAAGATAGATCGGGAGTTCCGCTGCCGCAAGCCTCTGTAGCCACCAAAAACCTCTCGGGAGCCTGTTCCGGCACCCTACCGGAGGGGGAATCCATCACCGGTGGCCATCTTCATCATCCCAGCACTCTCCATGACGAGGAGGGAGTAGTTCACCCACGGGGCTGAGGGTATGTACCAGCAACTATGTGTTTGATCTCTCTCTCTCTCTCTCTCTCTCTCTCTCTCTCGTGTTCTCTCTATGGCACGATCTTGATGTATCGCGAGCTTTGCTATTATAGTTGGATCTTATGATGTTTCTCCCCCTCTACTCTCTTGTAATGGATTGACTTTTCCCTTTGAAGTTATCTTATCGGATAGAGTCTTTAAGGATTTGAGAACACTTGATATATGTCTTGATGTGTTTATCTGTGGTGATAATGGGATATCACGTGATCCACTTGATGTATGTTTTGGTGATCAACTTGTGGGTTCCGCCCATGAACATATGCATAGGGGTTGGCACACGTTTTCGTCTTGACTCTCCGATAGAATCTTTGGGGCACTCTTTGAAGTACTTTGTGATGGTTGGATAGATGAATTTGAGATTGTGTGATGCATATCGTATAATCATGGCTACGGATACTTGAGGTGACAATGGAGTATCTAGGTGACATTAGGGTTTTGGTTGATTTCTGTCTTAAGGTGTTATTCTAGTACGAACTCTTGAATAGATCGATCCGAAAGAATAACTTTGAGGTGGTTTCATACCCTACCATAATCTCTTTGTTTGTTCTCCGCTATTAGTGGCTTCGGAGTGACTCTTTGTTGCATGTTGAGGGACTGTTATATGATCTATCTATGTTATTATTGCTGAGAGAACTTGCACTAGTGAAAGTATGAACCCTATGCCTTGTTTCCTAGCATTGCAATACCGTTTACGCTCACTTTTATCATTAGTTACCTTGCTGTTTTTATATTTTCAGATTACAAAAACCTTTATCTACTATCCATATTGCACTTGTATCACTATTTCTTCGCTGAACTTGTGCACCTATACGATTTACCATTGTATTGGGTGTGTTGGGGACACAAGAGACTATTTGTTATTTGGTTGCAGGTGTGCTTGAGAGAGACCATCTTCATCCTACGCCTACCACGGATTGATAAACCTTAGGTCATCCACTTGAGGGAAATTTGCTACTGTCCTACAAACCTGTGCACTTGTAGGCCCAACAACGTCTACAAGAAGAAGGTTGTGTAGTAGACATCAGTCATCGACAGTGGCTATTAAGTGGGTGGTGGGTGGGGAACGAATTTCTTCGTCGTCTGCTTCCCACTCGAGTCGGACATAGTTCGGCCAAGAATCTCCCGAGAAGGAAAGAGACCTTAATGAGTTTCGCACGTCAGCCAATGGCGAGTGCCAAAAAATGTCCGTGGCAGTGAACTCCATGACCGGCGCCCAATCAGATTCGATAGGCATGGACGCACGTGGTTTGGATCCTGTAGCCGGAATCAAATCCGAGGGTCCGATGAACCACCCTCATAGGAGGTGGGATCAGTGTTCGGCTCCAGGGCCGATGAGTGCGCGGCCTCCATGGCGGGGTCCATCCACCTGTCCTTGAAGGGCATGATCTGCTCCAGTTTGATTCTCGGCGCCGCCGCAGGCACGATCTCCTGAATAGTGTCCAATGGAAGATCAAAGTCATGCCCGTCGTGACCGTCCGGCGCGCTTGACATGGGCTCGAATCCGTCTAAGATCAACTCTCCGCGGATGTTGGCAGTATAGTTCAAGCTTCCAAACCTGACCTGATGGCCAGGGGCGTAGCTATCGATCTGCTCCAGATGGCCAAGCGAGTTTGCCCGCAGTACAAAGCCGCCGAATAGGAAGATCTGTCCGGGAAGGAAAACCTCCCCCTGGACCACATCGTTGAAGATGATTGAGGGTGCCATCAAGCCTTACCGTGACAACACAGTGGAACTCTCAATGAAAGCACCAATGTCGGTGTCAAAACCGGCGGATCTCGGGTAGGGGTCACGAACTGTGCATCTAAGGTTAATGGTAACAAGAGGCAGGTCAGCCGTACACTCATTGGATTAGTGTTCGGGTCTTCCACAATTGTAGCAATTTCGATCACGACTAGAAGATCTTTTATCATGGTAGGACCTTGACTTGGAGTTTGTCTCTTTACTTCTACTCTTGTAGAATTTGTTGAAGTTCTTCACCATTAAGCTCAATTCTTCATTGGAGACTTGTTTTTCACTTGGTGTGGCAGGAGCATCAGATGAAGCTTTATAAGCACCACTAGACTTGTTGTGGAGCCCTTCCTTATCCTTGAGTGACATCTCGTGAGCAACAATTCTTTCAATGACTTCAGTTGGCTTGAGATCTTTGTAATTGGGCATCATTTGGATCAATGTGCACACGGTATCATATTTTCCATCCAAGGCTCTTAGGATCTTCTTGATGATGAATCTGTCAATCATCTCTTCACTTCCTAAGCCGGCAATCTCATTTGTGATGAGAGCAAGCCTAGAGTACATTTCAGCGACGCCTTCACCATCCTTCATTTTGAACTTGTCAAGTTGACTTTGAAGCACATCCAATTTGGATTTCTTGATGGACTCGGTACCTTCATGCATATCAATCAAAGTATCCCAAATTTCCTTTGCATTCTCAAGACAGTTGATTTTGTTGAATTCTATGGGGCACAATCCATTGAAGAGGATATCGCAAGCTTGAGCATTGTATTGCAGCATCTTCAATTCTTCCGTAGTGGCTTCACGATTTGGTTCATGCAATACAATGCGGGGTTATGTTGTTACGAATTACCAGAACCGCCCGGGGATAACTTGAATGCAATACAATGAGCTACACTTGAATGGATATTAGTTCAATTTGCTATCACTACAAAAAAATACAATTCCGTGATGATACGTGTTTCTCACAGTAGGTCGCGTTTTCTGTCATGCATGTACATCCATGACGATTTTATGACAGAATCAAGATAGTCATACCTGTGTTGTCGTAGAAGTGTTCCATGACATTACCAAAATTATCATCATGGAAATGTCCACTTCCATGACGATAAATCACGCGTCATAGAAGTTCTTTCGTCAAGGGTGACCGACACGTGGTATCCACCGTAACGGGATGTCGTTAACCTATCGGGTCCGTTTTTTGGATATGATAACCTGCTAACAGCCACGACCAATGCCGATTTTCCACGTGTAAAATGCTCATTGGCTGACGGATCCCTGCGTCAGCTCTACGTTGGCACAGGTGTCACTCATCCAACGGTCAAGATGGGCCTATGGTATGTTGACACGTGGACCGGACCAAAAGTGGCCCACAAAGTTTAAATGGGCCAGCCCAACCAAAGGCCCATAAGATTTAGCGAACCATAATGGGCCGGCCCAGCTAAAGGCCCACAAGATTTTGCAGACCATAATGGCCCGGCCCAGCTAAAGGCCCACAAAATTTAGCGGACCATAATGGGATGGTCCAGCTAAAGGCCCACATGATTTTGCAGACCATAATGGGCCGGCCCAGCTAAAGGCCCACAAGATTTTGCGGACCACAATGGGTCGGCCCAGCTAAAGGCCCACAAGATTCTGCAGACCATAATGGGCCGGCCCAGCTAAAGGCCCAACATTCTTTGTCAAATCGGCCCGTCAACGGCATGTCCTAAACTTGTTATCAACGCGGCCCATGGTCACTTCTGGCCTAATAGTCCGCTAAGTAATTGGGCCGAATTACGGCCCGGTGTATTTCTGGCCTGTTAAAGGTCCTGCTTCATTTGGGCCCATTTACAGGCCATCAAAAATTTCGGCCCATAAACGACCATGAAGGATTTGGGTCATATTCGGCCATGTCTGACATTCGGCGTGTTAGAGGCCCACTATAGATTTGGGCAACTTTCGGCCTGTTGTCATTTTCAGCCTGTTAACGTCGGACGAAAACCATGGGCCATATGCGGCCCAACGTCATATCGGGCCCATTAACGGCCCATATAAAAATGATGATAATCTAGCCCGACCGAAGTTCCGGCCTGTTAAAGGCCCGTGTATTATGTCGGCGCATTTACGGCCCGTCCGAATTTCGGCCTGTCAAAGATCCGCATCGTAAATGGGCCACCATTTTGGCCTGCTAAGACCAGCGGGTTATTTGGCACAATCAGGGCCCAATCTCACTTTCGGTCTATTAAAGGCCCATGTTTTTTATGGGCTCGAGATATTTACACCTGTAAACGGCCTATTTTTACTGAGGGCCCAAATTATGTTTAGGCCGGTTAAAGGCCCAGTATGGGCACAGGCCTACCAGGAAAATATGAAAGGTTATGCTGATTTAGGCCCAGATATTTTTAGTGGGATAGATGCCAATTTCGGCCCGTAATTGTTTTTAGCCCAATTGGAATGGGCCCGACGAATGTTGGCATGTTGGGATCCTACGAAGCTTTCAGCCGAATACGTTACTAAGATAAACCTACACTATACAAAAATAGCATCATAATTACTACAGCCTGTGGCAACATCATAAATGTTGTATCATAACAAAATAAATTCCAACCATACAACAAAAAGCCTGTTGGCAGAAAGTTTACAGTTCTTCCAGATAAAAGCACCATCAGATGTATAGAAGCACAGATCATTTAACCTTGGTGATAATGTTTCAGACTGTAGAATCTGATGGAGCAGCACGATCTCCACCTTTTTTCCGCCATTGCTCTTGAAGAACGAAGCGAATGTCTGATAGTCTGGTTTCAAAACCATTCACATCTTGATGACATTTCTCAACCACTATTCTTGTTTCCGAAACAACGTCCATTAGGGATTGGACTTGTGTCTAGAGCACAGATATATCACTCTGTCTAGCAGGAAGATTTTGTTTAGTAGGCGATTTGGACGAGGTTACCTTGACAACCAACCCAGAATTACGCAGGAAGGTGCTTTTTGCACTGTTAGTGGAGAGATACTGATGCACTGCAGCAAGAGGTGACATTGTGCATGTGGTAGCCTCGTCACGTTCAGGTGGTTGTGGCTGTTCAATCATTTGTGCCATAGCTTCCTGAAAGTTTGAACTTGTAGATTAGTGTACCAGATAAGTTACTAATGAGACAAAAACAAACAAAGTAGGTTAAACATTTATACATAACTTATTTTGGTGAACTACTGTAAGACATTAGCATGTATTGTAGTGCCAACTACATAATAAAATCACTTTCGGAACATATGTCCATGTAGCATGCCTACTGTATTGTCTATTTCCTCACATTCGTTGACATCTAAGGATAAAGAGACATGGTTTAAAGTAGGATGAACATAGTATGACATCATTAATATCATGGGCAAACAGATATAAAACAAACAGGCTATTTTATCATTGTGTGCGCACGTGAACATAACAACTAGATTACAAATCAAGACCAAAAGAATATCCTTCATCTTTTTTAAACCATGTAAGGTGAAATGATACGTTAAGACAACTGTGTATAAAAGTGAACAGAGTAACTGACATTGGCTGCAAACCAAGTAGTTAAATGAACACATCACAGTACCAATCAGTTCAAGGCAGGAGGAGTAAGGACTTACAACAGCGGCTTGAACTGGTGTGCTCATGCCCTTCATCTTGCTGGTGCGGCAATCCTTGAGGATTTGCACTACATTCGGTTCAGGTTCTTTTTGGTCCGCACGGGCTTTCCTCTGTATTTGGAACAAGTCAATATAGATATGATAATATGGCACAAAAAAAAGAAGGAAGTAGCAGCTATTGACAAGAGCCTCGTAGTGTGCAATATAGCTAGGAGATCTTGTTGTCTGTTGGAATTTCACTTTAGAACGGTTGGTTTTGTTCTTCAAACAGTTAGCCTAGAAGAAGATACACTTGTAAGGCACATACATAAATACAAGTTCAATATGTGGTCTGATGAAATACATATAGCCTACCTGATACTCCGTATCAGACCAGTGTTTAACGAGGTCTGTTGAAAGTGCAACTATCCCTAGGTGGTTTTGGTAATTCATAACAACATATAGCTCATTGAGCAAATGCTATTCCAAGACTATTATTTCAGGAAAGCTCAATGAATGGCATGGCATGGATGATGAAAGTGGATCCCTCAAAATACTAAGGACAAAGGATTGGCTCAATCTCAAAGGCTCAAGACTCTTCATTTTATATTTTAGTGATCCAAGATCACATTGAGTCTATAGGAAAAGCCAATACTATCAAGGAGGGATGAGGTGTTGCTTAATGAGCCTCTTGCTTCATGTGCTTTGTGATATGCTCCAAAACCCTCAGCTACTTTCCCACATCCACAAATGACCTAAACCCAAAGCCAAAATCGGTCACACCGATTCTTCCAATCCGGCGCCACCGATTCCAAAAGTCATAGCCACTGCCACAAACCCTAAGCAAATCGGTCCTACCGATAGGGATCTCGGTCTCACCAAGATGGGATTGTAATCTCTCTGTTTCCCTTCGTAACATTTCGGTCTAACCGAAGTGAGCGATCGGTCCCACCGAGATTGCAATGTAAACTCTCTGTTTCCCTTATGTAACATTTCGGTCTCACCTAAAAGAGCAAATCGGTCCCACCGAGTTTACCTTACCAACTCTCTGGAAAGCTTATTACCAAAATCGGTCTTACCGAGTTTGTGTAATCGGTCTTACCGAGATTACGTTATGCCCTAACCCTAACCGAATCGGTCTCACCGAGTTGCATGTCAGTCCCACCGAAAATCACTAATGGTCACTAGGTTTACTAAACCGGTCCGACCGAGTCTGATGAACCGGTCCCACCGAGTTTGGTAAATTGTGTGTAACGGTTAGATTTTGTGTGGAGGCTATATATACCCCTCCACCTCCTCTTCATTCATGGAGAGAGCCATCAGACTAAACCTACACTTCCAACTTACCATTTTTGAGAGAGAACCACCTACTCATGTGTTGAGGCCAAGATATTCCATTCCTACCATATGAATCTTGATCTCTAGCGTTCCCCAAGTTGCTTTCCACTCAAATCCTCTTTCCACCAGATCCAAATCCTATGAGAGAGAGTTGAGTGTTGGGGAGACTATCATTTGAAGCACAAGAGCAAGGAGTTCATCATCAACGCACCATTTGTTACTTCTTGGAGAGTGGTGTCTCCTAGATTGGCTAGGTGTCACTTGGGAGCCTCCGACAAGATTGTGGAGTTGAACCAAGGAGTTTGTAAGGGCAAGGAGATCGCCTACTTCGTGAAGATCTACCGCTAGTAAGGCAAATCCTTCGTGGGCGACGGCCATGGTGGGATAGACAAGGTTGCTTCTTCGTGGACCCTTCGTGGGTGGAGCCCTCCGTGGACTCGCACAACCGTTACCCTTCGTGGGTTGAAGTCTCCATCAACGTGGATGTACGATAGCACCACATATCGGAACCACGCCAAAAACATATGTGTCTCCAATTGCGTTTGAATCCTCCAAACCCTTCCCTTTACTTTCTTGCAAGTTGCATGCTTTAATTTCCGCTGCCTATATACTCTTTGCATGCTTGCTTGAATTGTGTGATGATTGCTTGACTTGTCCTAAGATAGCTAAAATCTGCCAAACTCTAAAATTGGGAAAAGGTTATGTTTTTAATTGGTCAAGTAGTCTAATCACCCCACCTCTAGACATACTTCAAGGTCCTACAAGTGGTATCAGAGCTTTGGTCTCCATTTGCTTTGATTTCCACAGCTTTTGGTGGTCATAGCCTTGGTTTCACAACCTAGGAGAGTATGGCGTCTAGCGAGGGAAATTATCACCGTAGAGGTCCTTACTTTGATGGTACTGATTTTGCTAGTTGGAAGCATAAGATGAAAATGCATATTCTCGGACATAACCCCGTCGTTTGGGCAATTATTTTTATTAGCTTGCAAGGTGAATTCTTTGATGGGAGAGAACCAAACCGTGAAGCGAATGCGGAAGAATTGAAGATGCTGCAATACAATGCTCAAGCTTGTGATATCATCTTCAACGGATTGTGCCCCGAAGAATTCAACAAAATCAGCTGTCTTGAGAATGCAAAGGAAATTTGGGATACTTTGATCGATATGCACAAAGGTACTGAATCCATCAAGGAATCCAAGTTGTATGTGCTCCAAAGTCAGCTTGACAAGTTCAAAATGAAGGATGGTGAAGGTGTCGCTGAAATGTACTCTAGGCTTGCACTAATCACAAATGAGATTACCGGCTTAGGGAGTGAAGAGATGACCGACAGATTCATCATCAAGAAGATCCTAAGAGCATTGGATGGAAAGTATGATACTGTGTGCACATTGATCCAAATGATGCCAAACTACAAAAATCTCAAGCCAACGGAAGTCATTGGAAGAATTGTTGCTCATGAGATGTCACTCAAGGATAAGGAGGAACTTCACAACAAGTCAAGTGGTGCTTAAAAAGCCTCAAGTGAAGCCCCCACATCATCAAGTGAGAAACAAACCTTCAATGAAGAATTGAGCTTAATGGTGAAGAACTTCAACAAATCCTACAGGAGTAGAAGCAAAGAAAGAAGCTCCAAGTCAAGGTCTTATCATGACAAAAGATCTTCGAGTCGAGAACGCAATTGCTACAATTGTGGGAGGCCTGGACACTACTCCAATGAGTGTACGGCACCCTACAAAAGAAGAGAAGATTCTCCAAAAAGAAGAAGCAAAAGAGAAGAATCACCACCAAGAGAGAGAAGGAGTAGAGATGATCGTTATGAACGAAGACCCTCACGGAGAAGCAAGGATTCGGAAAGGAAGGACAAGTCATCAAGGAGCTACACAAAACAAAGACATCAAGATCATGTTGGTGAATGGGTATCCGGCTCCGACTCCGACAATCACTCCGAGAGAAGCTATCACTCCGACTCCGAACACACTCAAGATGAAGGTGTTGCCGGTCTAGAACTTGTTTCAACCAACTCCTACAACATATTTGATTCACCAAATGAAGGAATTGGAAGATGCTTCATGGCCAAAGGTCCAAAGGTAACACATCCTGAGTATGTTGATTTCAATAGTGATGAAGATGACTTGCTTGTGGATGATGATTTACTTGTTGACAACTCTAGTAATGAATACTATGATGAGACGTCAATTAATCATGCTAATCAAACGAATGACAATGATAAGGAGAAAATTGAACTTCTAACTAAAGAACTAAACACTCTAAAGTTGGCTCATGAAACTATCTTCGAAGATCATCGAGAACTTTTAAGGGCTCATGAGAAGTTACGCTTTGAAAAGCTCAATCTTGAGCAAGAGCATGAGTTCTTAAAAGCAATCAATGATGATCTCCGTAAGAAAAGTTCTTCTTACATTGCCAAGCGTTTACTCTTATCTACTTACATGCCTCAAGTCAAGTCTGGTAACAAGTACAAGAAAGATACTTCCTCTAGTAGTAACAATAATAATGTTAAATCCAATGTTGTTGCTTCTAGTAGTTCTCTTGATTCCACTAATGATTCTCTTAGCCAAGTTACACTTGAGCAAGAAAATAGCTTATTGAAGGGAATTATAGAGAAAGGTGTTTACAAGAGCCTTGCCGGGAGTAAGCAATTCGAGGAAATTGTACGCAAGCAAGGAAGACACTGGAAGAATCAAGGTGTTGGTTTTGAACGAAAGTTCAATGCCAATGGAGTTGAGTGGGAAGAAGATCAATACCCCAAGACGAAGTTTGTTCCTCAACAAGAGAAGTATGATCCTACTTCCTTCAAGGGAACACAAGCTCAAGATGATCTTCCTCCACAAGACCACAAGATCAAAGGCAAGGATAAGCTTCAAGAAGAGATTGATGCATTTGAAGAAGCACCTAAGGTCTCGGTCAAGTGGATTCCCAAGACTACGGCAAGTTCTACTTCATCAAGTACAACTACAACTCCAAGGATTCCCATCAAGATGATGTGGATCCCGAAGAAGAAGAACTAGAGAGTTCTTGAGGGTGACTCCGCCAACATTCTTCACTCATATCTTTATGGCAAGGACAAGTGCAATCAACTTCCACATCTTGCACTAGTTCAAGGAGTCACAAACCCTCATGTTGGTAAGGCAAGGGACAAGGTAACCTAATGGTTTCATGGACATCATCTTGTGTATGCATCACTCTATGTCTATGGATATTCTTGTTTGTTCCTTGTGGGACTAACCCATGTAGGCAAGTTGAAAGTGCAACTCACTCCAAAGGATTGCTCCAAATGATCTACTTCAACATTGAGCAACCACATCTTCAACACCTACATGAAGTCATCATCGACAAAACCCAAGGTTAGTTCATCCCTCTAAAGGGGGGATCTCACATCTAGGGGGAGCTTAACTCAAAAATTGAGTCAAAGCAACTCTAATGGTGTGAACACATCAATGCATTATGTAAAAGTGGTAACCCCACTTGAGCTTAAACGATGAGTATGACCTATGATCAAATGTTATCATTTGACTCCTAAGTCAATATACTCATATATAGATGACCTAGTCATCGCCAATTGTTTGATAGATGCTAGAATTTATTATGCATGCTTTGCCACATATTTCATTTGCCATTCTATTGTGTGAGCATGTTGGTGCATATTTTACTCATTCGAGGACATCCACTTGTTGTTTTGATTGTTTGGCTCATTCTTCTTTTGGCCAAGTGGATGGACAAGAATGCCTAAGAACCCTCTCTAGCTATCTATGCTTTTCTCGTCTCAAACTCTATTCATGCTACATCACAAAATTTGATCAAGTCAGATTCGAACCACTCTGTGTGAGGAGCACTCGGAGTCCCCGATTCGTCATAGACCTAAACTTCCAAAACCTCTTTGTGATTCTCGGTCGGGCCGATTCCTCCATTTTGGTCCTACTGAGATCATTAAGTTGATCTGAGTTTTTAATCTCGGTGCAACCGATTTGAACTTTTCGGTCACACCGAGTTGCTGTAACTGAACACAGTTATGCATCTTGGTGCCACCGAGTTGTTCCACTTGGTCACACCGACAGGGTCAGGCTATATATAGACACGGGCAAAATTTTGGAAATTTCTCCGAACCTCTTTGCCCGCGCAATAGCTCGCTCTGCCATCGAAGTTCTCCGGATTGTCTCCTCGTCGCCAGCCGCCTCCTGTCGCTGGTCTCCGCCGCCGTCAACAGAATTCAACCCCACCGTTGCCGCCGTAGCGAGTTCATCGCCGCACTAGGGTATGGACTCGATCTTTGTGCTATCCACATCTGATTCCTAGCACATTCTACTCTTATTGATTCTTGCCACGATTGAAACAATCCTATCCAGCCAAAGTAGTCCGTAGAGTAGATTAGATTCAAATTTTTAGGGTTAGGTTTCCGCCGAAACCATCTCGGACCCACCAAGTTGAAAAACTCGGTCTCACCGATTTGGCACATGCCATTGCACTAGTGACTCTCGGTCTGACCGAGAATTACTAATCGATGCGACCGATTTTAGGATTCTGTGAAACCCTAGCAGTCTTGGTGCCACCGAACTGTGACTCGGTCCAACCGAGTTCATCAGTTTAGGTTCCAAAAACTGCTTCGGTATCACCGAGTTTGAAAATCGGTTGATCCGAAATGGTTTCTGTGGAAAACTAAAACTGCATTTTTGAATCATTCTTTTGAAAAAATCTCTGCATTTTGTGATGCTCATCCACTCTATCTCATCTATAACTCTTCACAGGGTCAGCGGTCAGCTTTTGCAGCATGTCAGACCAGAGTGACAGTCAGAACAGGTCAGAAGGGCAGATGCAAATGAGTGAGGGCACTAGTCCCTCCAGCACTTCAGATGAAGGGAGCAGAAGCACTCCTAGCAATCTGCCTAAGGCTGCTACCAGGCAAAGGAGAAAGAGAACCTCAAACTCAGAAGATGAGGACTACAAAGTTGAAGAAGATGAGGCTACTTCCAAGAAAGTGGTTCTCAAGAAGGAATTTGGCTCATCAAAGGATATAAAGCCAGGCATGAAGATTAAAAGGCCAGCAGGAAGACAACCAATGTCCAAGGCCAAAGCATCAACTCAACTGCCAGAAAGTCCCAAAGAGCCAACTGCTGAAGGCAAGAAGAGGAAGGAAAGGGTCAAGAAGACCATGGCCAGAGTAGTTTGGCAACCTTCCATGATGGAACGGGAAGAGCTTACTGCACCAGCACCAAAGGCACCAAAGCTTATGGGTGATGCTATTAAATCTCGGGCTGCAACATCTAAGCCCAAGGAAGCACCCAAAGCTGCCCCCAAGGCCAAGTCTGCACCAAAAGAGGAATACCAGGAGTATTCCAGTTGCTGAGAAGAACAAGGCCCCAGTGCCTGAGGTTGCTGAGGAGGAAGATGAAGAAGGACAGGTTCTAAGGAAGCTCAAGCCTAAGATACCAGATCACAATGATGCCCATCCTGTGGCTGAGGACATGAACATCAGAAAAGACTCGGGATTGAGACTATGGAGGATGGCAGATCCATATGCCACAAGGAGAAGAACTGCTGTTGATTACAGGTTCCATACAAAGGAATAGCAGGACTTCTATGAGACAATCTTATTGGACAAGAAGCCCATAGTTTGTGATATGAGGTGGGTCGACTGGACCTACATGAAGGAGAATGAAGAGCACTATCCTGGAGTGCAAGACAGCTTTGTTGCTTGTGGAGTTGCAGATTTTGTTGGGCAAAAGCTCACAAACTGGAATGATGAACTTATCATGCAATTCTACTCCACAACACATTTGTACCCAGATGGAAGAATTGTTTGGATGTCTGAAGGTACAAGGTACCAATCCACTGTTGAAGAATGGGCAAAACTGATAAATGCCCCAAAAGAAAATGATGGTGATCTGGATGTTTATGCCAAGAAGAAAATGGGACACAATACCATGGCACACATGTACAAGGAGATCCCACACAAAGCCCTAGAGACTTTCTCTATTGGATCAGTCCATTTTCTGTTGTCAGGGCTGCCTACTATCAATTGGATTCTGAGGCACACTCTATTGCCCAAGTCTGGTGACCACAACATGATCAGAGGGCATGCCATCAATATGTTGCATTTATTTGATGTTCCACAAAAGTTCAAAGTCATGAGCCTCATAGTTGAAACCATTAAGAGGACTGCAGCAGATCATAAGAGGAGCTGTGGTTATGCACCTCAGATTCAGGAATTGATCAACTCAAAGATGGGAACTGGCAAATATCTATTGGATAGGGAACATTTTCCACTCTATCTAGACTTTGAAAACAATGAGGTTGTCATGAATGAGGATGATCCATCATCAGTTCAAGCTCAAGAGAAGAAGGAGAAGGCAAGGAAGGAGAAGGCTGCCAAGATGCCAACTCAAGAGGAGGCATCTGAGTATTTCTTGAAAAACAAGCAGGAGCAGCTTGGTTACTTGATAGCATCATCACTGAGGATTGAGAAGGGGCTGGCCACCTTAACTCAGAATCAGGAGAGCTTGGAAAGAATCATGGAACAAAAATTCTATGATCTAGATGTCAAAGTAACTGAGATTCAGTCAGTTGTGGAGCAACTGCAGGATGACATGCAGGAGAGGAAGGGCAAGACAACTACAAATGTCTTTGCCAGAGTGCCTAGAACTCAGAGGTCAGTTGCTGTGCCAGTGCCAGACACTAGAGGAACATCTTCAGCACCAGCTACTGCCCCTTCAGCTCCAATGCAACCAGCTTCAGCATCAACTCCAGCACCCTCTACATCAACTGAAGCCTTCGTCCTTGGAGTTATCCGGACACCACCAACTGAAGATCAAGCCTGAGAGTCGATCTAGCACTATGCATTTTCTATGAACTTTTTGGTAACTTGTTGCCAAAGGGGGAGAAAATTGTATAGATCATAGGCTTCGAGAGAGAGTGTGTTGCTTTTGTTATCTCTTGCTTTGGTGGTTTAAAACTTGTTTGCTTTTTGATTGGTTGAGATACTATGCTTGTGAGACATTGATGATCATGTGTTTGATCATAAGCTACACTTATGCATGTTTGATGATATTATCCCATCTATCTTATGTGATCATTCACTTTTCTTGGTGATGAGTGCATGTATTCAATACTTATCATTTTGAGTGCTCCACCAAGATGTATGTGACATGGAAGAGTAACCCATGAGCCTAATCTCTTGTGCATTTGCAGTCCAAAGCAAATTTTAAACTATGCAAAAATTTAGGGGGAGCTCTTGCTTATCACATACTTTTCAAAGCGACGATATTTTTATTCTTATTATCTTTTGTCGAAGATTTGATCTATATGTTGTCATCAATTACCAAAAAGGGGGAGATTGAAAGTGCAACTATCCCTAGGTGGTTTTGGTAATTCATAACAACATATAGCTCATTGAGCTAATGCTATTCCAAGACTATTATTTCAGGAAGCTCAATGAATGGCATGGCATGGATGATGAAAGTGGATCCCTCAAAATACTAAGGACAAAGGATTTGCTCAAGATCAAAGGCTCAAGACTCTTCATTTTATATTTTAGTGATCCAAGATCACATTGAGTCTATAGGAAAAGCCAATACTATCAAGGAGGGATGAGGTGTTGCTTAATGAGCCTCTTGCTTCATGTGCTTTGTGATATGCTCCAAAACCCTCAGCTACTTTCCCACATCCACAAATGACCTAAACCCAAAGCCAAAATCATAACACCGATTCTTCCAATCCGGCGCCACCGATTCCAAAAGTCATAGTCACTGCCATAAACCCTAAGCAAATTGGTCCTACCGATAGGGATCTCGGTCTCACCATGATGGGATTGTAATCTCTCTGTTTCCCTTCGTAATGTTTCGGTCTAACCGAAGTGAGCGATCGGTCCCACCGAGATTGCAATATAAACTCTCTGTTTCCCTTTTGTAACATTTCGATCTCACCGAAAAGAGCAATTCGGTCCCACCGAGTTTACCTGACCAACTCTCTTTAAAGCTTATTACCAAAATCGGTCTTACCAAGTTTGTGTAATCGGTCTTACCGAGATTACGTTATGCCCTAACCCTAACCGAGTCGGTCTCACCGAGTTGCATGTCAATCCCACCGAAAATCACTAACGGTCACTAGGTTTACTAAATCGGTCCGACCGAGTCTGATGAACCGGTCCCACCGAGTTTGGTAAATTGTGTGTAACGGTTAGATTTTATGTGGAGGCTATATATACCCCTCCACCTCCTCTTCATTCATGGAGAGAGCCATCAGACTAAACCTACACTTCCAACTTACCATTTCAGAGAGAGAACCACCTACTCATGTGTTGAGGCCAAGATATTCCATTCCTACCATATGAATCTTGATCTCTAGCCTTCCCCAAGTTGATTTCCACTCAAATCCTCTTTCCACCAGATCCAAATCCTACGAGAGAGAGTTGAGTGTTGGGGAGACTAGCATTTGAAGCACAAGAGCAAGGAGTTCATCATCAACGCACCATTTTTTACTTCTTGGAGAGTGGTGTCTCCTAGATTGGCTAGGTGTCACTTGGGAGCCTCTGACAAGATTGTGGAGTTGAACTAAGGAGTTTGTAAGGGCAAGGAGATCGCCTACTTCGTGAAGATCTACCGCTAGTGAGGCAAGTCCTTCGTAGGCGATGGCCATGGTGGGATAGACAAGGTTGCTTCTTCGTGGACCCTTCGTGGGTGGAGCCCTCCGTGGACTCGCGCAACCGTTACCCTTCGTGGGTTGAAGTCTCCATCAACGTGGATGTACGATAGCACCACCTATCGAAACCATGCCAAAAACATCCGTGTCTCCAATTGCGTTTGAATCCTCCAAACCCTTCCCTTTACTTTCTTGCAAGTTGCATGCTTTAATTTCCGCTGCCTATATACTCTTTGCATGCTTGCTTGAATTGTGTGATGATTGCTTGACTTGTCCTAAGATAGCTAAAATCTTCCAAACTCTAAAATTGGGAAAAGGTTAAGTTTTTAATTGGTCAAGTAGTCTAATCACCCCCCCCCCCTCTAGACATACTTCAAGGTCCTACAACTGTCCAGTATTCATCTGTAATATATTCCACTTGAGATGTTTGGGCGATTTCATTGTTAGCCTTGCCTTCAAAGTGAGATTTTCTAAGGTGGTATTGATACTGTCGCAGAGCAGACTAAAAAACATGAGTGCATGGTAGTTTAGTTGCATCATCTTTCGGATCCAACTTGAACCTCATATGTTGAAAAAAGAATGTGAGTCTTATTAGGAGGAAGCTAGAAAGTATGGGATAGAGCAAGACAATATTACTAATTGCGATGAATAACATTACTTACGGTTAAATGGTCAAGGAAGGTGTTAAACTGGGTATTGTCTTTCTCATTCCTGTACTGGATCCATGTTGGGAGGATACATGCATGACACATAACGGCAACGGCTGCCTCTGATACTAACTTGGCTGACTCTGTAGCATCACGTGGCCTTTTTAAACCTGCCTCAAAATGGATCTCCATTCTTCCTCCTTTAGATTTTGTTAATCTGTCAAGCATTATCCCTGATGTCTGTTTCCGCTTGCGCCGTGGTGCTAGTTCAACAACGAATATGGAAAGTGTTAGTGTACATCAAACTGTGAGAGTACATATAAAGGAGCATGCAACTGCAACTTGACTTGGTCAGGTACCGTCTTGGTGTTGATGCTCATGAGGTTCATCTGATCTTGCCAAGTCCTATTGTGTCAGCAGTGCTTCGGAAGTAGTGATAGGTGTGAAGGCAGCTTGGGAACTGGCCAGTTCCGGAGCAAACGAATGAGTAAATCGTTGAGATGCTGGTACAGTTGAAGCGGATGCTGCAGCTGGTGGAGCAGGTGATACTGTGTTTGTAGATTTAGCCGGTGGACTTGGACCTTCTACTGCACTATAAGTACCAGCAGAATCTTGACGGCAGATCCTTTTCTGTTTCACCCGATGAGGAACAGCACTCCCTACTATATTATTTTCCTTGCTCTTTTTTGACTTTGCCATGTCAAGCTGTACCCACAACACAAAAGAATAAAATCACTCTTCGGAACTCATTGATGCATGATACAGACAAGCAATACTTTGATGTAAGACAACCGTATGAGGATGGAATATGTAAGAAAACAGGACAGCATGACATATTCACAGCTACGATGTGCAAACTAAGCAGAAGGATTTTCAAGAAAATAGAAGTAATGCAAGCTAGACACCATATGAAAGATGCAACCAATATTACTATGCCAAGTTAAAAGTGTCTTGTCATAAGTGGCAATTCAAAAAATTAGAAGCACTACAACATAGAAATCAATGCAAGATGCAACCACTATCAAACTGCCATGTTAAAAGCGTCCAATCATGAGTGACTGATGCGGGATACACAACAGCAGTACTTTGATGAAAGAACATGGTATGATAGATAGATGCAGTGTATTCTAGACACAGAAAGCCATGTCATATGCACATGTATAACGTATAAACTCAGTAGGTGCAATTTAATCAAAATAGAAGAAATACAGGCTAGACAACATATGCAACATGAAACCAATTATCACACTGTCAACTTAGAGCAAGCACCTGTGATGGTGGATTATGGGAGATGAACTCATCATGTAGACTTGGGACTTCAACTTCATTAGCAGTAGCAGTGGCAAATCTAGAGAGTCTATGTTTGCGTCGGTGCGGAGGACCACCAACATCCCCTAACTTACTCTTTTCCTTCCTATTTTCTGATATTGCCTTATGAAGTCAAAACCACAAGAAGATGAATAAAATTAGCTTTGCATAACTGCTTGATGCATGATACAAATGAACACTACTTTGATGTAAGGCAAGTGCACAATAGGAGGATGGAATATATACAAAAAAAGACAGCGTTTCATATTCACACGTACGATAGGAGGATGGAATATGTATGAAAAAATAGTAAGAGGAAGGCATTTCAAAAAAAATTAGAAGAAATGAAAGCTAGGCACCATATGAACATGCAACCAATATCACTCTATCAGGTAAAAACTGTCTCGTCGTAAGTGCCATTTCAAGAAATTAGAAGCAGTACAAGCTAGAAGACAATGAAAGATGCAACCTACATCACAGTCCCAAGTTAAATGTGTCTTATGGGTAAGTGATCGTGGCAGGTATAAGTTGTAAGCTACGCAGATGCAATTCAACATAATCAGAAGCAATACAAACTAGACATCATACGGAAAATGCAACCACATATAACAGTTCCAAGTAAGAGCAAGCACATGTGATGGTGGAGTAGGGGAGATGTGCTCATCATGTACACATATGTTCTAGAAACAGGAACACGTGTCATATTCACAGGCATTATGTGTAAAGTAAGCAGATGCAATTCAAGTTAGAAGCAATACAAGCTAGACATCATACGCAACATGCAACCACATATAATAGTGCCAAGTTAGAGCAAGCACCTGCGATGGTGGAGTAGGGGAGATGTGCTCATCATATACACAGCTATGTTGACTGTCCAGCCTTGTGTTGTCTTGCAAATGTTGTTGGGAGGATGGCGGAGTAGAATCTGTAGAGACCCCCTATTTGAGTTGCTCCGAAGGACCACCATCATCCACTGCCGGACTAATTTCCTTCAGCTGTAATGATTTTGCATTGTGAAGTCAAACCGATAAGAAAAAGGAATAAAATTTGATCCTAAAAACTCATTCATGCATGATATTGATGAACACTACTCGGATGAAAGGCAAACACATGATGCGAGGATGGAATATGTATGAAAAACAGGATGGTGTGACATATTCACACCTATGATGTGGTAACTAAGCAGAAGGCATTTCAACAAATTAGAAGCACTGCAAGCTAGACACCATATGAAAGATGCAACCAATATCACTCTGCCAAGTTCAATTTGTATGGCGTTTCAACAAATTAGAAGCAGTACATGCTAGAAATCATATGCAAGACATAACCAATATCACAGTGGCGACTTAAAGATGCCTTATCATAAGTGACTGATGTGGGATATGCAAGAACAGTAGTCTGATGTAGAAACAGGAACACATGTCATATTCACAGGCATTATGTGTAAAGTAAGCAGATGCAATTCAACAAAGTTAGAAGCAATACAAGCTAGACATCATACGCAACATGCAACCACATATAATAGTGCCAAGTTAGAGCAAGCACCTGTGATGGTGGAGTAGGGGAGATGTGCTCATCATCTACACAGCTGCGTTGACTGTCTAGCCTTGCGATGTCTTGAGAATCTTGTTGGGAGGATGGCGGAGTAGAATCTGTAGAGAACCTCCGTTTTCGTTGCTCGGAAGGACCACCATCATCCAATGTCTTGCCAATTTCCTTCAGCTTTATTGATTTTGCATTGTGAGGTCATATCGACAAGAAAAAGGAATATAATTCGCTCTTCAGAACTCATTCATGCATGATACTGATGAACACTACTCTGATGAAAGACAAAGTCATGATACGAGGATGGAATATGTACGAAAAAATGGACGGCTTGACATATTCACACCTATGATGTGGTAACTAAGCAGAAGGCACTTCAACAAATTAGAAACACTGCAAGACACCATATGGAAGGTGCAATCAATATCACTCTGCCAAGTTAAAACTGTCTCATCATAGGTGGCGTTCATCAAACTAGAAGCAATACATGCTAGAAATCATATTCAAGACGCAAACCAATATCACACTACCAACTTAAAGGTGTCCCATCATAAGTGACCGATGCAGGATACACAAGAAGAGTAGTTTCATGTAAGAACATGGTGTGATAGACAGATATAGTATGTACCAAAAACAGGAAAGCGTGTCATATTCACATGTATCATGTGTAAGCTAAGCAGATGCAGTTTACACTAATTAGGAGCAATACGAGCTAGACACCATATGCAACATGCAACCAGATATCACACTGCCAAGTTAGAGCAAGCACCTTGGATGGTGGAGTAGGGGAGCGGAGACTTGGACCTTGTAATGCACTATCAGTACAAGGAGAATCGGTACAGATGCTCCGTTTACCTTGCTGCAGAGGACCACCATCATCGCCTTCCTTACTCTTTTCCTTCCTCTTTCTTGATTTTTCCTTGTCAAGTCAAACCCAAAAGAAAAAGGAATAAAATTTGCTCTTCAGAACTCATTGATGCATGATACTGACGAACACTACTTTCATGTAAGGCAGCCCCATGATAGGAGGATGGAATATGTATGAAAAACAGGACAGCATGACATATTGACATGTATGATGTATAAAGTGTAAACTAAGCACAAGGTGCTTGAACTTGTTAGAATCAATGCAAGCTAGAAACCATATGAAAGATGAAACCAATATCACTCTGCCAAATTAAAAGGGTGCCCTAACAAATGTATTTGACCAAATTAGAAGCAATACATGGCAACAAGCTAGAAATAATATGCAATATGCAACGAATAAAGGTGACTCATTATAAGTGATTGATGCAGGATACAAAAGAGAGGTAGTTTCATGTAAGAACAAGGTTAACACATAGATGTAGTGTGTACTAAAAATAGGAAGGCACGTCATATTTTCACAGGTATAGTGTGTAAACTAAGCAGATGCAATTTACCCTAATTAGAAGCATTACAAGCTAGATACCGTATGCAACATGCAACCACATATCACACTGCGAAGTTAGAGCAAGCACCTGTGACGGTGGTGTAGGGGAAGTGCGGTCTTCAAGTACAGAGCTACGTTCAATATCTTCATTTAGGCTTGCTGTTTTTTGAGAATCATGTGGAGAGGATGAAATTGCATTCTTTATAAGAGTATTGCGTCTCATATTAACCCACGCATGTGACTGTCTCATCATAAGCGATAGATACAGGATACACAAGAACAGTAGTTTGATGTAAGAACATGGTGTGATAGGCAGATGTAGTATGTACCAAAAACAGGAAGGCGTGTCATATTCACATGTATAATGTGTAAGCTAAGGAGATGCAATTTAACAAATTAGGAGCATTGATGAGGGATACACAAGAAAAGTAGTTTGATGTAAGAACATGGTTAATAGAAAGGCGTAGTATGTACCAAGAACAGGAAGGCATGTCATATTCACAAGTATAATGTGTTAACTAAGCAGATGCAATTTACCCTAATTAGAAGCATTACAAGGTAGACACCATATGCAACATGCAACCACATATCACACTGCCAAGTAAGAGCAAGCACCTGCGATGGTGGTGTGGGGGAATTGCGGTGATCAACTAGAGAGCTATGTTGACTATCTTCATTTAGCCTTGCTATTTCTTGAGAATCATGTGGGGAGGATGACACTACACTCTTTAAACGAGTAGGGCGTCTCACAGTAACCCACTCGGGTGACTATCTCATCATAAGTGATTGACGAGGGATACAAAAGAGCATTAGTTTGATGTACGAACATGATTAATAGACATATGTAGTATGTATCAAAAACAGGAAGGCATGTTATTATCAAAGGTATAATGTGTAAAGTAAGCAAATGCAATTTAACCAAATTGGAAGCAATACAAGCTAGACACCATATGCAACATGCAACCACATTTGACAACGCGAAGTTAAAGCAAGCACCTGGGATGGTTGTGTGTGGCAATTGAGATCATCAACTGCAGAGCTACGTTTACTATCTCCAACTGCTGACACTGCACCCATTAGAGCGCTGAAACGCTTAGTGCTTATCTTCGAATTACACTGGAGCGACTTCTGTCTTTTCTTTTTTGCATTCATCAACACTACGTCAGAGTCTGAAATACCCATGCATAAAACACAATAGTGTGAGTATGGGTGAAGTGTGTGCACAATTAGTACAGTGTAAAGGTAGCAGATAGCAGGTCGGTGAGAAATAAATGACGGGAGACATATGATACCTCTACAACATGCATGGCATACTAAATTACTATAGGATTCTATGAAAATAACAGTCGACTAAAAGCAAATAGGTCAGCTCATTTTTTCTGCACCGTCCGATGTACATAGAACGGACAGATTGCCTTCATCTACCTCCAGCCAGTCAGTGTTGACGATCTTCCTCGAAACACCAGTGACCACCGGCCCAGTATTCCTCCCCTGCCTGCGCCCTCCCCTTGACCTCACCGCATCGCCGTGCTTGGCACCGCCCCCCAGCCATCCATTCAAGCCCCGCCGACCTCCAGATCGGGCGCAAGCAGCTCCTACGCCCCACACCCCTATGATAGACACTGATGCGCCGCTTCCCCGGGGAACAGGCGGACTAGGTGCTCCGCGCGCCTAAGCGGCTGCTGCTTCTTTTAATTGCGGTTCGACCGACTCTAAATTGAAATCCAGGCGGGCTACTGACCTCTAGCAAAGGTGAAATAGTAAAAGGGAGGAAACCTTGTGCATTTAGTATCACGAAGAAGATGCAGTAATAAGCACTCAACTAGTTTATTTCGTGGGATGAATATGGTGTGAGCGGAGACGTAAGACTTGCATGAATAAGGGAAGAGGAGTACCTCTTTCTGCTAGTAGTGCTGTGTCCTCCTTCTGTTTTCCAACGATCTTCTTGTGGTTCGCTGGAAACGAGAAGTTGTGGAGGACGGTGGAGCCTTGGACGAACCCATGGCCAAGTTGTTGAGTGCGGTGCGGTGGCCGTCTATCGGTGGCGGGGAACCAGATCTGAGGCGGCGAACGACGACATACTGGGAAAAGTTCCAGTGTGGTGGACGGTTGCGACAGTGGAGCGGCAGCAGTGAGGCGCAGGATGGCGTGGTCGGAGTGGTTTTGGTACGGCGCACATCGGCGTCAGCATCGTGGAGGCAGCTCTGCCTCGGCTTCAGCTACTAAGTCCTTGAGGGTGTTGCGGTTGCGGTTGCGTTGGACCACGACGTCGGGGTACCGGCTCCGGTGCGATGGAGGAGCGCGGCGGTGGATTGGCCGCTATGGGGTGGAGGACGGAGGAGGCTGGGGTTTCGCGGCTGGTGGAGAGGGCATTTTTGCGCCCACGGAGTATGAATGGGGAAACAGATGGAGGCGGGGAACTAAGGGGGAACAATGTTTCGATTTGAGACGCGCTTGTTTGAAATTTGGGGAAAGTTACAAACTTTGCCCCCATCTAAAATTTCGGACATATTGCGGGTTGGGGGTAGGAAAGTCATGTCAGGAGTCCCAAATGTGGGTGGGATAGATTTCAGCCGAGCGCATGGGTGTTTAGGCGCCCACGGCGTATGAATGCTTCTCGGAGGCGGTTGAGACTGGCGTCTTGGAGAAGTTACAAACCTACCCCGGTTTAGACCTTTGGACATCGGGCCGATAGGCTACACGGGCCAGAGTCAGGACAGTAATTTCCTACCACCAAACATTAGTCTCGCGCGGTTTTGGTGAACAGAGGCCTATTTGGCACTTCGTTCAATATTTGGGAGCAGAAGCATTAACGCTTTCGGTTCTCTTGAATTGAACTTTCAGGATTTGTCAAACTTCACAAATCTTTACTCTTGAAAATCCTAAAGCTACGATTATTTTGGAATGGAGGGGGTACATTTGAATATACATTGTACACGAGTATATATTAAAAAATATGCAACTTACCTCAGTTCATGCATGGTTCCAGATATAATCTCCTTGGTTGCAAAAAAAAGTTAGATATTTGTATGAACATATATAGCATGCTCAAACTCACAACAAACATTGATGCCCCCTTTTACATCTGATTTACAAATGCCATTATCTCGGGTTCAAATAGATGAATGCACTTCCTATGAATTCGAATCTTCGAAACCCCCGTTATGTTGAATTCGACATGTATTCTATTTCGTAGCTAGCAATTTGGAATGTATCCATGCAAGTGACAAATGTATAAAGTGCTTCACACTAACAACATGGAGTGCACTAATTAATGTTTATATATGAATTGCAAAAGCATCCATTGCCTGTATTTCAAACCACTCTCACTCTATGGATCGATAATATGAAATAAACACATGCACATGCTAGAATTCAATAGAGTATGGGTGTCTGATAGACCGATTTTCGTCCATACACAATTTGCAAAATTCATGATCTCATCCAAAAATAATAATTCCATTTATATTTTAATTTAATGCGTAGAACCGCCTTTTACACGTAGATGCACTATGCCTTGGCCCATTCTCACAAACGCGTTATATATCTCTCTATCTAATGCATAAGTGCACACACTTTATATGCATCGGCGTTTCTCTTTCACACATGCTCACAATCTCTCTCAGGGTGTCGGGGTGACTCAGGCACATGCTCTCTCTCTTTCTCTCTCTCTCTTTCTCACTACTATGTACCACTCTTTTCACTAATCTCAGTTGGAAAACACTATTTCTCTCACTTGCATATATACACACGCACGGTCTCTACTAGCCCTCTATACGCACATATATGTGCCTACGTGTCTCCCGCACGCATATTATATTTAGGCCTCTCTCGGACACATTGCCCCCCGCAGACACACCTCTCTCTTAGTAGTTGCCAGATATGATTTCATCATATCATTAGGTAGGATATCCATGGCTGTTAGGCTGGATGGTAATATGAGGCAAAGTTTTACCCTAGTTCGGATCGGACCCTTGCAGTTGAAGAAAGAGCCTACTCCTGGTACTGTATATTAGTGATAGGGGTGTGTACAAAGTACACGTGAATACCAGGGATTATGCATGTGTGTATACTATCGACGAACTAGCCCCCAAGCTTCTATAACATACTGGGGGCCTAGGGTTACAAATCATATATAGTCGGCTTATCACCAGTGGGGATAGAGTCCTCCGCGACTTTGGTAGCTTCGTGTTGTACTCCGAGTCCTCCACATGGGTCTTCGTATAACACGTCTCGGTCCAACCTATATGTGGCGCAGGATGGAACCGACCCATGAGTCTTCATGTTGACCCACCACAACTAGAAATGATGTGCCCACCACACCACACACGCAATCGGTCACTAAGAAATAAGCATATAAAATAGTACAACAGTATCTAGCTCACGATACGTCTCCATATTTTGTTGATGACCCGGACGGACTTTGCAATTGATGCGTGCTCCGTATTTTGTTGACGACACTTACGGTCATTGTATTTGAAGCGAAAGCACGATTCACTGGACTTTAGAATAAGCTCATCACGGTCACCACATACATTTTGTCGTGCTAACCAACATGTGGTTGGATGGTTAGGAGGACAGTGGTTTCTTGAGCCCACCAAGGTTAAAGTCCCGGTGCTCGCATTTATCTTGTGTTAATTTCAGTATTTTCCAGTGATACGCGTTCAGTGGGAGGAGACGTTCCACTCGACTAAGAGGCACCTATGGTGACTTCATAAAATCTCAAGATCTTATATGCTGGCCCACTCTTTCAAAGGTGCTCATAGGGGTAGGGTTCGCGTGTGTGCGCTTATAGCGGTGAGTGCTTGCGCGTATATATGAGCCCTTCCGTCTGTACCGTGTTAAACAAATACATGTCATGATTATACGATCACTGGCTCAGCCGTACAACTCTGTATTTTGTTGATGACACAATCAATTGACCAGTCAAACATTCCACGTGGCGCAACTAGTGTTGCACCATCGGGGCGCGTAACCGTGGGGCCCACCTGTCAGCCCGTATATGAAAGAAAGAAATGGTAGTTTGAGTATGTACTATGTTAATAAAATAGGAGTACAATTTAGGGTGATCATACGGTCACTATCTCACCATACAACTCCGTAATTTGTTGATAACACGATCAATTGACCAGTCAAACGGTCCACATTCAGCAGCGCACATTACCATAGGGCCCACCCGTCAGCGCGTATATGAAGGACAGAAATGGTAATAAATTAGTGATTGGTGGGTATTCCGAGTCGTGAGACCTCTG
>NC_057798.1:507745808-507748526 GCF_018294505.1 Triticum aestivum | reverse complement strand
TGTGGGCGAAAACCGCACCTCATTTGGACTCTCCTAGCTCCCTCTATGCCTATATATACACCCCTCCGTTTTCGGATCTCTCCCTCTCCCCGAAACCCTAAAAAAAACAGATCTCCTTCCTCCGCCGCCGACGGACGTGTCCGGCCCGCGCCGGACAGCGTCCGCTCCACCCAGCCGCCCGCCTCAGCCAACGCCGCCGCGCCACGTGTCCCGGACGGGCGCCCACATCGCCGCGGTCGCGCCGGCCCGCCCGAGCCCGCGGGGAGCCCGCCTCCTCGTCCGACCGGGCCACTCCCCTCCGCCGCGCCCCGCTTCTTCTCCCTCGTCGCCGGGCCACCGCCGCCTGCGTCGCCGGCGCCCCACCGCCGCCGCGCTCCGGTCGCCGCCCCCCGACCGGCTGCCGCCTCCTCGCCGCGTCTCCGGCCAGATCCGGCCGCGGGAGTGCCGGATCCGGCGACCCCGACCTCCCCGGCCTCTTCCCCGAGCTCCGGCGAGCTCCTGGGCCTCTCCGGCGCAACTCCGGCGAGCAGCTACAGTGTTTCCGGCGAACTCCGTAAACCGCGCCAGATCTGAGATCTAATCCTCTAGGTTGACTTTTCATCCCCGTAACCCTAATTTTTATGCGAACTTTGACTGATGTTATCTCCACAACCGTAGCTCCGTTTTGGGCATATGATATATCAAAATCTTCGCCCCGACATGTACATCATTTCATTCCATTGCATAATTTGCATTTGAGGTCATCTTGATACCCAAAATGCTGTTAGAAGGAGGCTTCGTGAGTTAAATTGCAGATCCGTTAGTTCATCATGCACTTTTGTCATTTTTGCTATGTTTAATCCGTGCATGATATGCCTGTGCCCCTTTGGGATGTATTGTGAAGAATTTTGTCTTATTTCCAGAGGTGCCACCCATGCATTTTTAGGATGTGTGTGTTGTCTTGTGCAAGCTTGCGAAGAGAGGTACCTGAGATTGCAGATTTCAGGGACTTAGTGATTTTCACTAAGTCTGGGATATTTTAGTTCATGATGCTATATGTCCAGCTTGTTTCCTAGTGATCCGTGCCTCTTTTGAGGATGATCAGTAAGGGAGTTTTGATATTTAAGTTATGCTCTATCCATCCATTTCTTTGTTGGCATTTGTGGAGTGCTCTAGGTTGACTCAATCGAGCTCAACTTTTGCTTCGTTGTTAATCTGGGCAGATTGTCAACTTGTTTGCGATTTCGCCGATGCTACCGTTAGTGTTCCATGCATGCTATGCCTTTGTTCTTGCCTTGTGTAGCTATCACTTTGTGCCTTCTTGCTGGTCATATGCTTTCCTTGCCATGACTTGCACCGTAGCGAGTGCATCGAGCTCGGTTACATGCCTTCGTGAGTTAAATTTCAGCATGTCTCAGTTTTCACTAAGTCTGAAAACTGATTGTGTTCGAGCGATGTTCGTGAGCTCGGTAGAGTATTTTGTGAACCCTTTTGGCCCCAGGTCACTTTGGGTGTTTTATTAAGCTTGTTGAGTAGCTCCATGCCATGTTATTACTTGTCATGTTCAGGTTTTCTATCATGTTGTTTTGCTGCTCCAAAGAGAGCTTCGTGATCTGAAATTTCAGACTAGTGTTAATTTCACTAAGTCTGAAATCTGTTTTGCATTTGCGTTTTAGCCATGCTTGTTTGAACCTCTTAATGGATGAATTTGCCTATGGCTCAGTGCTAGTGTTTTGTCAACCATCTTGTGTACATCAATGCCATGTACTTTGTTTTCATGTTTGGTGGCTGTAGCATGTTCATTTCGTTGCATTTAGATGCCTACTTGCTGTAAATCGCAGACCGGTGTCATATCTTAAAACGCTCGCCATTTCCAAACCGTAACTCCGATTCCAATGATCTTTATATCGTTTTCAAGCGATTTCATCCCCTCTATCCAGTGGCACACTTGGTTTTCCAAGTTGATGCCAGGTTCATGCATTTCCTGTCATATCTTGCATTTTGCATCCCGCATCGCATCCCGCATAGCATATCGTCATTTCATCATATTGCTTGGTCTTGCCCGTGGTTGATTGTATCCTTGTTGCTTGTTTGTCTTGTTGGGTAGAGCCGGGAGACGAGTTCGCTACCGAGGAGCCCGTTGAGTTTGCTTGTGAGGATCCAGTCAACTCTGACAACTGTGCAGGCAAGATGATCATACCCTCGAAATCACTACTATCTTTGCTATGCTAGTTTGCTCGCTCTTTTGCTTGCCACTGCTTCGATGCCTACCATTTGCTTGTCAGCCTCCCAATTGCCATGTTGAACCTCTAACCCACCATTGTCCTAGCAAACCATTGATTGGCTATGTTACCGCTTTGCTCAACCCTTCTTATAGCGTTGTTAGTTGCAGGTGAAGATTGGAGCCGTTCCTTGTTGGAACATTTATTTACTTGTTGGGATATCATTATATTGCTATGTTATCTTAATGCATCTATATACTTGGTAAAGGGTGGAAGGCTCGGCCTCTCGCCTAGTGTTTTGTTCCACTCTTGCCGCCCTAGTTTCCGTCATATCGGTGTTATGTTCCCGGATTGTTGCGTTCCTTATGCGGTTGGGTTATAATGGGAACCCCTTGATAGTTCGCCTTGATTAAAGCTTTTCCAGCAATGCCCAACATTGGTTTTACCATTTGCCACCTAGCCTCTTTTCCCTTGGGTTTCCGGAGCCCGAAGGTCATCTTATTTTAACCCCCCCCCC
>NC_057798.1:507744908-507745777 GCF_018294505.1 Triticum aestivum | reverse complement strand
TGCAGCGCCCCCTCGGGGAAACTCGAGGTTTGGTTTTAGTTGTATGGAGCGCTCATCTGAGTGTGCCCTCAGAAAGAGATATGTGCAGCTCCTATCGGGTTTTGTCGGCACATTCGGGCGGTGTTGCTGGTCTTGTTTTAACCTGTCGAATTGTCTTGTTGTACCGGGTTGCCGAGTCTGATCGGTGTGTCTCGGGTGGAGGTCTATTCCTTCGTTGACCGTGAGAGCTTGTTATGGGCTAGGTTGGGACCCCCCTGCAGGGATTGATCTTTCGAAAGCCGTGCCCGCGGTTATGGGCAGATGGGAATTTGTTAATGTCCGGTTGTAGATCACTTGAACTAAACTTAATTAAAATGAATCAACCGTGTGTGTTACCGTGATGGCCCCTTCTCGGCGGAGTCCGGGAAGTGGACACGGTGTTGGAGTTATGCTTGCGCAGGATGTTCTTTTAGCTTCTCGTTCGTGCTTCGCCTTCTCTTCTCGCTCTCTTTTGCGTATTAGTTAGCCACCATATATGCTAGTCGCCTGCTGCAGCTCCACATATATTTGCCTTATCCATTCCTATGAGCTTAAATAGTCTTGATCGCGTGGGTGTGAGATTGCTGAGTCCCTGTGGCTCACAGATACTACAACTCCAGATGCAGGTCCAGGTGATTCTGCTCCAGTTGACGATTACGAGCTCAGGTGGGAGTTCGACGAGGACTCTCAGCGATACTACGTGTCCTTTCCAGATGATCAGTAGTGGTGCCTAGTTGGGGTTATCGATTCAGGACCTTGTCGCATGTTGGGTTCTTTTCTATTTTGGCGCCGTAGTCGGGCCATGAGTGTTTGTTTGATGGATGTTATTTATGTACTCTGATGTGACGTGG
>NC_057798.1:507740973-507742295 GCF_018294505.1 Triticum aestivum | reverse complement strand
CGGCGGCGGACCGGCGGTGGGGAGTGGTTTCGGGGAGGGCGGGGCAGCATGGCGGCGCGGGCCGGCCGCGGGCGGCGGGGGCTGGCAATTCGGCCGGTGGTGGCTGGCGGCTCAGGGGGGTGGAGTTTGATGATAAACTAGAGGCCCTTGATTTCGTATCCAACGGCAGGAAAATCTAATGATCAGAGATGAAAAAGTCAGTCGAGTGACATGTAGCCTCACCCCGCACGTACACATGCATGCATGCAAGACATGCACGCATGCAGGCGTGCAACACTGACACGTACACATAACGTACGCACGCACGCATGCTGGCGTGCAACACTGACACGTACACATGCACTCACGAACACACGCACGTACGCTCCCATGCATGCAACACTAAAACGTACCCTTGCACGCACGCAACACTCGCACGCCTGCATGCACACAACACACGACGCAAGACACACGCTCAACCTATATGTGCATGCACCCTTTGTTAAGGACATGGATTGTTACGGGTATTAATCAATCTTATCTGTGATAAGCAGAACATTGATGTTTGCAGCGGTCTTTATGAATCACAACGTATCGAACGGTCTATCAACATAGTAGGCTTATTGTAACGCCCCAGATATACTTTCCATATTTGTATCCAACTCTTGCCGTCCCTGGCGCTAAGTTATATTTAGTTCTCGGGTTCGGGTCTTTGTCTCCGTGTGTTGTTTTCTTTTTCGTGCATCTCTTATCATGTCATCACGTGCATTGCATTTGCATACATGTTCATCTCATGCATTCGAGCATTTTCCCCGTTGTCCGTTTTGCATTCCGGCGTTTCGTTCTCCTCCGGTGGTCATTTCTACCTTTCTTTCTTGTGTGGGGTTTAAACATTTCCGGATTGGACCGAGTCTTGCCAAGCGGCCTTGGTTTACTACCGGTAGACCGCCTGTCAAGTTTCGGGTCATTTGGACTTCGTTTGATACTCCAACGGTTAACCGAGGGACCGAAAAGGCCTCGTGCGTGTCGCAGCCCAACACCCCCCAAATTTGGCCCAAAACCCACCAAACTCTGCTCCATGTCCTAGAGCGTTCGATCACGATCGTGTGGGCGAAAACCGCACCTCATTTGGACTCTCCTAGCTCCCTCTATGCCTATATATACACCCCTCCATTTTCGGATCTCTCCCTCTCCCCGAAACCCTAAAAAAAACAGATCTCCTTCCTCCGCCGCCGACGGACGTGTCCGGCCCGCGCCGGACAGCGTCCGCTCCACCCAGCCGCCCGCCTCAGCCAACGCCGCCGCGCCACGTGGCCCGGACGGGCGCCCACATCGCCGCGGTC
>NC_057798.1:507739384-507740963 GCF_018294505.1 Triticum aestivum | reverse complement strand
ATTCCAGAATGGAAGTTTGACCACATTGAAATGGACTTCGTGACTGGGTTTCCAAAGTCCAAGCGTGGCAATGATGCTATATTTGTCGTCATCGACAAGCTCACCAAAGTGGCTCATTTTCTGCCTATCAAAGAGTCAATCACTGCAGCTCAATTGGCGGAACTCTATACCTCTCGCATTGTCTCTCTGCACGGTATTCCTCAAGTGATATCTTCAGACCGTGGCAGCATCTTTACCTCCAAGTTTTGGGATTCTTTTCAGAAAGCCATGGGCACCAACATCCGCTTCAGCACAGCTTTCCATCCTCAAACAAGCGGTCAAGTCGAGCGTGTCAACCAAATTCTTGAAGATATGCTCAGGGCTTGTGTGATCTCCTTCGGCATGAAGTGGGAGGATTGTCTTCCTTATGCTGAATTCTCGTACAACAACAGCTTTCAAGCAAGTTCGGGCAAGGCCCCCTTTGAAATTCTGTATGGCAGGAAGTGTCGTACCCCTCTCAACTGGTCTGAAACCGGTGAACGTCAGCTGCTGGGTAATGACTTAATCACAGAAGCAGAAGAAATGTGCAAAGTCATTCGTGATAACCTCAAAGCAGCCCAGTCCGCCAGAAGTGCTACTATGATAGTAAGCACCGTGATCTGGTTTTCGAGATTGGAGATCATGTTTACCTCCGCGTCTCTCCCATGAAAGGTACTCGTCGCTTCGGTATCAAAGGGAAGCTTGCCCCTAGATACGTGGGAACTTTCAAGATTGTCAGCAAGAGAGGCGACCTCGCCTATCAACTCGAGCTTCCTTCAAACTTTGCAAATGTTCATGATGTGTTCCATGTCTCTCAGCTTCGAAAGTGCTTCAAGACTCCTGACCGCACCGTCAACTTCGAGGACATTGAGCTCCAAGAAGATCTCTCCTATCGTGAGCACCCAGTTGCTATTCTCGAAGAGACTGAACGCAAGACTCGCAACAAGTCAATCAAATTTCTCAAAGTCAAGTGGTCACACCATTCCGACCGTGAAGCTACCTGGGAACGCGAGGATCACCTCCGTTCTGAATACCCGGAGTTCTTTCAGTCCTAGATCTCGGGACGAGATCTTTTCGTAGTGGTGGAGTGTTGTAACGACCCAGATATACTTTCCATATTTGTATCCAACTCTTGCCGTCCCTGGCGCTAAGTTATATTTAGTTCTCGGGTTCGGGTCTTTGTCTCCGTGTGTTGTTTTCTTTTTCGTGCATCTCTTATCATGTCATCACGTGCATTGCATTTGCATACATGTTCATCTCATGCATTCGAGCATTTTCCCCGTTGTCCGTTTTGCATTCCGGCGTTTCGTTCTCCTCCGGTGGTCATTTCTACCTTTCTTTCTTGTGTGGGGTTTAAACATTTCCGGATTGGACCGAGTCTTGCCAAGCGGCCTTGGTTTACTACCGGTAGACCGCCTGTCAAGTTTCGGGTCATTTGGACTTCGTTTGATACTCCAACGGTTAACCGAGGGACCGAAAAGGCCTCGTGCGTGTCGCAGCCCAACACCCCCCAAATTTGGCCCAAAACCCACCAAACTCTGCTCCATGTCCTAGAGCGTTC
>NC_057798.1:507735736-507738131 GCF_018294505.1 Triticum aestivum | reverse complement strand
CGTCGCCGGGCCACCGCCGCCTGCGTCGCCGGCGCCCCACCGCCGCCGCGCTCCGGTCGCCGCCCCCCGACCGGCTGCCGCCTCCTCGCCGCGTCTCCGGCCAGATCCGGCCGCGGGAGTGCCGGATCCGGCGACCCCGACCTCCCCGGCCTCTTCCCCGAGCTCCGGCGAGCTCCTGGGCCTCTCCGGCGCAACTCCGGCGAGCAGCTACAGTGTTTCCGGCGAACTCCGTAAACCGCGCCAGATCTGAGATCTAATCCTCTAGGTTGACTTTTCATCCCCGTAACCCTAATTTTTATGCGATCTTTGACTGATGTTATCTCCGCAACCGTAGCTCCGTTTTGGGCATATGATATATCAAAATCTTCGCCTCGACATGTACATCATTTCATTCCATTGCATAATTTGCATTTGAGGTCATCTTGATACCCAAAATGCTGTTAGAAGGAGGCTTCGTGAGTTAAATTGCAGATCCGTTAGTTCATCATGCACTTTTGTCATTTTTGCTATGTTTAATCCGTGCATGATATGCCTGTGCCGCTTTGGGATGTATTGTGAAGCATTTTGTCTTCTTTCCAGAGGTGCCACCGATGCATTTTTAGGATGTGTGTGTTGTCTTGTGCAAGCTTGCGAAGAGAGGTACCTGAGATTGCAGATTTCAGGGACTTAGTGATTTTCACTAAGTCTGTGATATTTTAGTTCATGATGCTATATGTCCAGCTTGTTTCCTAGTGATCCGTGCCTCTTTTGAGGATGATCAGTAAGGGAGTTTTGATATTTAAGTTATGATCTATCCATCCATGTCTTTGTTGGCATTTGTGGAGTGCTCTAGGTTGACTCAATCGAGCTCAACTTTTGCTTCGTTGTTAATCTGGGCAGATCGTCAACTTGTTTGCGATTTCGCCGATGCTACCGTTAGTGTTCCATGCATGCTATGCCTTTGTTCTTGCCTTGTGTAGCTAGCACTTTGTGCCTTCTTGCTGGTCATATGCTTTCCTTGCCATGACTTGCACCGTAGCGAGTGCATCGAGCTCGGTTACATGCCTTCGTGAGTTAAATTTCAGCATGTCTCAGTTTTCACTAAGTCTGAAAACTGATTGTGTTCGAGCGATGTTCGTGAGCTCGGTAGAGTATTTTGTGAACCCTTTTGGCCCCAGGTCACTTTGGGTGTTTTATTAAGCTTGTTGAGTAGCTCCATGCCATGTTATTACTTGTCATGTTCAGGTTTTCTATCATGTTGTTTTGCTGCTCCAAAGAGAGCTTCGTGATCTGAAATTTCAGACTAGTGTTAATTTCACTAAGTCTGAAATCTGTTTTGCATTTGCGTTTTAGCCATGCTTGTTTGAACCTCTTAATGGATGAATTTGCCTATGGCTCAGTGCTAGTGTTTTGTCAACCATCTTGTGTACATCAATGCCATGTACTTTGTTTTCATGTTTGGTGGCTGTAGCATGTTTATTTCGTTGCATTTAGATGCCTACTTGCTGTAAATCGCAGACCGGTGTCATATCTTAAAACGCTCGCCATTTCCAAACCGTAACTCCGATTCCAATGATCTTTATATCGTTTTCAAGTGATTTCATCCCCTCTATCCAGTGGCACACTTGGTTTTCCAAGTTGATGCCAGGTTCATGCATTTCCTGTCATATCTTGCATTTTGCATCCCGCATCGCATCCCGCATAGCATATCGTCATTTCATCATATTGCTTGGTCTTGCCCGTGGTTGATTGTATCCTTGTTGCTTGTTTGTCTTGTTGGGTAGAGCCGGGAGACGAGTTCGCTACCGAGGAGCCCGTTGAGTTTGCTTGTGAGGATCCAGTCAACTCTGACAACTGTGCAGGCAAGATGATCATACCCTCGAAATCACTACTATCTTTGCTATGCTAGTTTGCTCGCTCTTTTGCTTGCCACTGCTTCGATGCCTACCATTTGCTTGTCAGCCTCCCAATTGCCATGTTGAACCTCTAACCCACCATTGTCCTAGCAAACCATTGATTGGCTATGTTACCGCTTTGCTCAGCCCTTCTTATAGCGTTGTTAGTTGCAGGTGAAGATTGGAGCCGTTCCTTGTTGGAACATTTATTTACTTGTTGGGATATCATTATATTGCTATATTATCTTAATGCATCTATATACTTGGTAAAGGGTGGAAGGCTCGGCCTCTCGCCTAGTGTTTTGTTCCACTCTTGCCGCCCTAGTTTCCGTCATATCGGTGTTATGTTCCCGGATTGTTGCGTTCCTTACGCGGTTGGGTTATAATGGGAACCCCTTGATAGTTCGCCTTGATTAAAGCTTTTCCAGCAATGCCCAACATTGGTTTTACCATTTGCCACCTAGCCTCTTTTCCCTTGGGTTTCCGGAGCCCGAAGGTCATCTTATTTTAACCCCCCCCCC